>NC_142875.1:36187045-36490075 GCF_051225735.1 Oryctolagus cuniculus
TCCAAGGTTCATAGCTGTACTCAGTTGGGATTGGGGGCACTGAGAGAAATGAAGCCACTGATCAGGGAGAACAAGTGGTATTTGTCCCTTTGGGTTTGGCTTATTTCACTCAGCATAATGTTTTCCAAATTCCTAACAGGGATCACTTTTCAGTTAAAATTTAAACACCTAAGAATAATTGTGTGTTAATTACAGAGTTGAACCAATGGTACTAGAACAAAAAAAAATACTAAAATGGATAAAGTATTACATTGTACATCAACCGTCAGGACAAGAGCTGATCAAGTCACTGTTTCTCATAGTGCCACATCCTCTTGTCCAGAATGGAAATCTAATAATCTATTAAAATGTGTATCTCTCTTAGCTCTGAATGCTTAAGTATCGACACCAATCTGACTTGGTAGCTTTGGTGGCTAATTGCATTTCTGACACATGGCAGGCATTTGCTAAAGAAGTGCTGATGGATTAGCAGAATCCAACTAGATTTTACTACAGGAAGCAGGAGACTTCCATGTTATGTTACTTAGCAGTGACAACAAAGCCGGATTAGGGTTCTGCTCAATAATGTAAAAATGTGATCATTTTCTTGGTGCTTGACTGCCTTCATGTTCATCCTTTTGTGTTAGCTCATTGCATGCAACTAAAAAGGGTTGGAAAAGACAACAGCAGTGCTTCATGCCACCACGTCAGAGTGGAAAAAGAATGTTCTCAAAGGATTTTAGAAAATGGCCAGTCTATAGTTACTGTTCAAGGTTTTCCTTAAGAAAAGGTCAAATGAGAAATTTGACTTCTCTAATAATAGGTGAACCTATGAAATAACAAGCATCTAGCATAAGCTGGAGGTCTATGCTCTTATGTATCTATTTATTGCCATAGCTTAATAGGATTCTGGGGTAAAAAAAATAAATCTAGGCTAAGACTGTTTAATAGCACTAATAATGCCTCCCTCTTTAAGTGTGTCTCCTTGTACAAAGCCCTGAGCCAGCCACATATCTTATTTTTACTAATAAACTTCACAAATCTTCATTTTGCAGATGTAGAAGTTGCAAATTAGAGAAATTAATTCATATTATCTAAAGTCAAACGACTTGCAATTAATTTATAGAGTAAGGATTCAGTTTCAGGAATGCCTGGCTCCAAAGTCATTACTAGATTGAAGTACATCGCTCATAAAACAGAAAGTTTCTGAAGGAAAGTGTGAAATGTAACCCATGACAGAATAAAATTTCGGGGAAAATTTCTTTATATCAAAAAGTCAGAGTGATAGCTTAGTTAAAATATTATAGAATGTTTTGCTTCAGTGATACTACCAACTGCCTCTTAGCCAAATAATGCATTGTTATTAGCTCATTGAACTACAATAAAGAACATTGTTTCCAAAGGAAATAATGTCTCATAATACAGTGACTTCAGCCCTGCCCCCTACTGTGTTATTTTCTGTTCCTCAAGCTGACAAAAGCATTCTGCAAAATGAGGAAATAGTGGAGTACATAGCTGAGTCGAATTGTGAAACAAACAGCCAAAGATAAGTGTGTCACATGAGAACAGCTCTTAATTGTTCTGTGATAATTCACTCAAAATATAATGATGTTGTTAGAAAGAATGTACTAGTTTCTTGCAGATTATGAGAAAATCATTTGTAGAAGATGAAAGGGCAGCTGGCCTTTGAATAGACATAGAATAGAAGTGCAAGAACATGAAATTACTTTTTCGCCTGATAAGACATTTATCTGTGTTTCTCTGTCCTCATGCTAAATGAGGGCTAGAAGATAGAGTCCTTTGAAAGCAGAAATCATACTGGGTTGGAGTTCTGCTTCAACCACTCAGAGGACAGCCATAAATAAGCTGTGCATTGACGCTGATTACTAATGAAGAGACCTCTTTTGCAGAAATCATTTTAACAAGTTTTTTTCTTCCCTAAAAACTGCCCAGGACTTCTTAGCAAAAGCCAAGGCTGCATCCTGTACATACAGAGAGAAAGTAGATGTATAAGTAGCCTCCCTTCCCTGGAAGGAATTGGAACCTGGAACGTATTAGCTCGAATTAAGCTTCTAGTGTTCACAGATTCCAAAGCAGATGGTCATGGCCATGTGCCTTTGGGGTTAAGTCCTAAATCATACCAGTTCAATCAAGTTTTTGAACGATTCATCCTTTTGGTTGATAGAGCCGAATGATATGAAAATATCCTTCACTGGGCTTAAGGTTCCCTGATCTGCCCTGGTCTTATCGCTCCACATTTTAGTGCCGATGCCTTTCATCAATTGGTCTTTCCCATGCTAGGTTGCGTAGTCAATTGCTGTGTTCTTTGGGAGCAGGAAGAATCTGAAGTCTTTGCTTGAAATGGTATAGTTGGGCTTTAAGTTTTTCTCAAGATACATAAATGGTAACCCCTGAGGACTTGCTGGGACAAAGAAATTGTTTACCTTCTAAAAGAAGTTTCCCCTAGAAATACTGTTTCTTTGCTGCAATGGGAGATTCAGGAAAGCAGGGTGAGGACTGAGAGTGGAGGGGTCAGGTTCCAAGCAGGATAACAGATGACTCATTCTGAATGAGTCACCTCTTTGATAAAACCAACTCATTCATAAATAAAAAATAAAATGTATGCCCAGTGGGTCAATTCCTAGGCTTCTGAGAAAATTAGGAACTAGATCAGTGAGCAGTGGAAAAGGAGCCCTAGAGGCACCCTGGAGGCAAAGCCCCAAACCAAGAGTGCAATGAGGACCAACTTCAGGGAGGGGAAGGCAACTCAGTGCTCCTAATACAACTGGAATCCTCAAAGGGGATTCGGGAGTTTTGGGGAGAAATGAGTATGGATTTTTTTGGAGGGAAGCATTCTGATTTTAGTGTTTAGAAAACTAAAACAGCTGGAAGATATGTAAATGTTAGGAAAATACAAAGCCATAAAAATGTGCATATCTATATTAAGATCAAAATATAGAGTAATCAAGAAAAAATTTTTTCAAAATTTAAGAACTGTTTATTTACATATATATTTGGAGAAATATTCTGGGTTCACAGAAGAATCCAACATTATAAAGATACTATTTTTTCACAAGTTGATCCTATTGACTTAGGAAAATTGTAGTCAAAATCTCAACAGATTTTGTTTTTGAATCTTGACGAGATTCTAAAATTTACTCACAATGCTAAGCTGAAAGATAAGTCAGGAGTTTTCTAAACAATAAAATAGGAACGTCCCCATACACATTCCAAAACGTGTTACAAAGTTATAGTATCGCCACTTGACGTGACATGCTGTCCAATCCACCCTAACAGGTTAGAAACAGCCCTTGCATATGTAAACATTACACATAGCACATGGTATTGCAGATCTCTTGGGAAAAATAGACTGCGTAATAAATGGGGTCAGGACACCTACTTAACCCTATGAAAAAATAAATAAAATTGGATTCCTATCTCATACCATATATCCAGATCCTTTTAAGACTCATATACCACAGGCAAAGCCTTAAAGTGTTTGAAGAGTGTTTGAGTCAATTTTTTAGTCTTTGGGGTAGAGAAGAATTTCTTAAGGTTTTCCAATAACAATGACACATAGAAAATGACATTAAGGGAAATATTAATGAATTTTTTTTATTAAAAGTAACATCTGTTTATTAAGATATCATAGGAGTGAGTCATGTATAACCAAATTGGGAGGAGATATTTGCAACATTTCTAACTTCTTAATTACACTGATGTTTGGAATATATAAAGAATCTGCATTGACTGGGAAATGTTAAGAATGCTGACAATATCAACTTCTGATGAGACTGAAAAGAGAGTAGCTAACCATGTGGTAGTTCACTCTGTGTATATATCCAAAGGATGTATTTCTTATTTAGACTAGAAAGCAAGTGTAATATATGAAAAAAAAAACAAATATTTTGTACAACAAACATAAAAGTGTATACTTATTATATGGACTGAACTGAGTCTCTCCAGATTCTTTTGTTGTAGCCCTAATTCCCAGGACCTTAGAAAGTGCCTGTACTTGTAGACAGGGCTTTTAGAGAGAAAGTTATTTTAAAATCAGAACATTAAGATGTGCTCTTATCCGCTCTGATTCATATCTATACATGTGTATAACTGCTGTTCAGTCATACTTATGCCAGCATAATATTATATTATGTTGATATATTAATCCATTTTCCTATTGATAGATATTTGAATTGTTTTCATTTTGCTGGCTGCTTGAATAGGGATCTTTCCAGAAGAGAAAATTAGGACACAATAGCGACACCAGGAATGCCTTATACACAAAGACCAGGAGAGGACACAGGGAGAAGTTGGCCACCTGCAAACCAAAGAAAGGGGGCTCAGGAGAAATCTAATCTGCCAACACCTTGAACTCATACTTCAAACCTCCAGAATCAGGAGAAAAGAAATTTCAATTGTGTAAGCCACCCTGTCTATAGTAGTTTGCTATGGTAGTCGTAGCAAACACATACACTCACCCTGTTCATAGAGTCTCAGAAATGGAAACAATCCAAGTATCTACTTACAGGAAAGCAGATTTTAAGACACAGTGCATAGGTGTAATAACTGCACTGGAGTGAATACACATTTCTTCCTGACTCTAGGCCTCTGGCTTCCCTTTGCTTAGAGCATTTACTTCAGAAAACTTGCCCCTTTGTTAGTTTTACAGCCCAGCATCATCTTCATCAAGGAGGTGGGAGTCCTCTCCTGGAAAGGTAGTCATGATAAAAACATGGGGTCCTATCTCTGAGTCTCTGTGGAGAGCTGGAAACTAACTTCCAATCTCCCCCAGTTAATACCAGTTAGGAAACACAGATAGCCCAGTTGCATTCCCCCAAGTCCTTCCAAACTTTTCCACTATCTCACCCTTGTGTTTAAAACTCTCTCTTGCCTTTTGTTTTAACACAGTTCACTCTTCTGTATTGCAACCGTCTGGAGCCTTTTTCAGCAATACTGAATAAAGTCTTCCTTGCCTGTTTTACATGCAATTTTCCTTCGACAATGTGAAGTATCTCTTACCATTTCTAAGAGAGCTAAACAAAAGAAATATGTAGTTTAGGGATTCATATGATGTGGTCAAACCATTTGAAAATACTCAAAAGAATGAAAAGCATGTATTTGCATGGTGGTTTTCTGTGGTCAGGGAGCTTACACAGAATTGGTAATAATTCTAGCTCTCAAATTATTTGAGAAGATTGTTTCACAATCTCTTTATATACATGTATGTAAATTACATATTTAACTGTATTTTGTATACATAAGTATTACCTAATAAATAGGAAAAAACAAAGAAATTAAAATTTAAGAAATCATTTTTAAAGCTAGAGAAAGGAGGTAAGTAGGGAAACAAATAAATGACCCACAAAGTAGTAGAAATTGGCTGCATAGTCATGTATATTTTTAAGGGTTTGTACATTTATTTGAAATGAAAAGCATGAGAGAGAGAAAGAAAGAGGGGGAGAGGGAGGGAGAGGGAGAGATCTTCTATCTGTAAGCTCATAGCTCATGTCCAAATGCTTGCAACAGCCAGGGTTGGGTCAGGCCAACGTCAGAAGCCAAGAAGTCAATCCAGGTCTCATGTGGGTGGCAGGAATGCAAGTACTCGAGCCATCACTGCTGCGGCACAAATTGTCCCTTAGGATTAACTGGATCAGAAATGGAGAAACCAGGACTTGAATCAGGCACTTGGATATGAGATACAGGCATCCCATGTGCTAGATTAGCCCACTGTCCTTGTTACCAGCCCCAGTGTCATATTTTTCAACCACATTTGGATGCACTGAAAGATAAATAGGATTTTACTGTTCTATAGACCAAAGTGTACTGTAATTATAACAATTCAACTTAGGGTTATGGCATGGACATAGTCATCATCATAACCATTTCACAAGCATGCATTTGATTCTAAGATATTAAATTTCTTGTTTTTAATATGTAATTCTTACACAGTAAATTTCTTTTAAAATTTTAAGCCCCTGAACTTTATCCTAATTTTAGCTAAAAATGTAAAATTTCAAGCAGGAATATGGAAAGAACCAGAGCAGTAGGCAGCAGGGATAGGTAGATTTTCTCTCTGAGGTTCAACTTTTAGTATAACTCAGTGCAAGGGGATTTAGACACTGTGTTTTTCTATTCAAAATCCCCAAAATCCAAATGAGATACTCTGATTTATTAACACAGAATAATTCCAAGCTGAGGTGGAGGTGGAGGGCAGCTCATAGAAAAAACACAAGGGGCCAGTGCCACGGCTCACTTGGTTGATCCCCTGCTGCGGCGCCGGCATCCCATGTGGGCACCGGGTTCTAGTCCGGGTTGCTCCTCTTCCAGTCCAGCTCTCTGCTATGGCCCGTGAAGGCAGTGGAGGATGGCCCCAGTGCTTAGGCCCCTGTGCCCGCATGGGAGACCAGGAGGAAGCGCCTGGCTCCTGGCTTCAGATCGATGCAGCTCCAGCCGTGGTGGCCATTTGGGGAGTGAACCAACGGAAAGAAGACCTTTCTCTCTATCTCTCTCACTGTCTATAACTCTACCTGTCTGTGGGGAGCAACTCGGACTAGACTAAGTTACTGGAATTAAGACTTATTCTATGCATCTGCTCTCCCACAACATGGCTCTGGAAGACTAGTAAACAGCTTCTACGCAGCTGCCTCTCGCCAACTTGAGTGATGACCTGCAGGAGCTGATCCTGCTCCTGATTGGAGGAGAGCAGCGTACTCGGCTTGTGGGTAGCAGAGTTGGGATTGGTGGAAGAGGACTATAAAGGAGGAGAGAGACAACATGCACCAGGAACATCTAAGGGGAACATCTATCTGAAGGAACACCTGTGCAGCCCCCGAGAGAGCCGGCCGGCGGTGTGCCGCTCCCCCGCGGAAGTGGGGAAAGTGGCAGGGGGCCCGCCCCTCCACGGAGGTGGAGGGACGGCAGCCAACCCGGGAAGAACCAGCAGCAAACCCGGGAAGGGCTGAGCAGACAAAAGAACAGCGCAGGGTCCTGTGTCGTTCCTCCGTGAATGGGGGAGCGACATAATGGTGCCGTGACCCAGATATGAAGCCTAGGAGACATAATGGTGCCGTGACTCAGATAGGAAGCCTAGGCGACACCTGTCAAATTAACAAAAATAATAAATGATAATAAAAAAAAACAACAACACAAGGTGTGCTACAGGAGCATGAAACTGAGTCAACCTGAGATCTCCCGTTTGAAATGGTGGTGGCCACTGGGATCATTGCTGTTATAGGAGGGATTATTTTTCAATCATAAAAACCAAATGGCACTTTATGAATACCTCTCCCTATGCTGTTCTCATTTGTATTTCCCTCACTCTGTCACGGTTCATGTCTCTTGACTTTCTAGGAGTAACAAGGAAGATGAGAATCAGGCTCACGTGTAGAATCATCAGATTTTAAAATTTGTGTTGCCATCGAGTTTATTTTTAAGGTATTTTACATCCTTACTCCCCTTGGTGAATGGGAGCCTCTAGGCAGGCATGCAAGAGTTGAATGTTAGATTCCAGTACTTGGTCACAAATGACTCGGGCAGGTAAGCAATATTGCAGAGTGGTTGTCAATCAAAAATGTACAACATGTGGTACAGGAGTTTTAGCTAATAGATAATCAGAGGAGTACTGAAGAATTTACTGTAGATAAGATAGCAAGAAACTAATTTATCCAAGCTATTCTTTCTAAATTACCTTCAACCTAAGTATTTAGCAAATGCCTGAATATTCACTCTGTATAGATCATCAAAAGAGTATTTAAGTAGATAAGCTCTGAGAATTAAGTTTAGTGAAAACAATAGATCCAAACCTATTAATCAGGGTTAAACATGCTACAAATTAGAGAAAAAAATACTCAACACTCTTTAATTCACTTTGCTACCAGAAGATAGAAGTTTGGTATAGCCGCCATAGATAACAAAAATGGTTTCAGCTAGAGTTTGACTACAGAGGCAAATATTTGCATAAACAAAATTGTTCCCAGAATTAAACTTGTAAAAGCAAACACAGAGCATATTTCTTTATTCCAACAATGCCCCAATGTTCAGACTTCCTAGAAATAATATTTAATTTCCTGTGCAGAGGAAGTTGACTCTGTCTTTTGGTGTGCTATCTGTATTCGTTCAATCAATAATTTTTAGCATTGATTATGTGTCAGGCACAGTTCCCAGTGCTGAGAATTTAAAATTTAAACAAAGCCTCTGCCACCAAGTTGCTGTGGGTTGATAGAAAAGTAAAAAGCTACAATTCTCCCAGCCAGTCTGGTCAGATTAGGCAAAATCCATCACTGACAATTGTGCTGGGCATAAGGATCCACTCATAGACTATGTGTGTCCCACCTGGGTTTTCAGAATGATTAGAAATCTACCAGGTAGATAGAGAATGAGGTTCACAGTTGAGTTAGGGGTTACTGTGAGAGGTCACAAGGACCTATAAAGTTATTCATTAGCAAAATAACAATCTAACCTGAAAATACACATATGTTGATATTCAGAAAATAAAATATAACAGCTTATCTATTTGGGGCATGACAAACTTGATCCTTCATATGTACTGTCCCCAAAATGGTAAGAAAGTCAGCGCTGTTTGGTTTCCTGTACCTGTCTTATTTGTTGCATTCCAACTCTATGTAGTTTATTTGTAGTCTCTCTATATGCTGTGGAAATCTAGACATTTTAATTCTTAGCAGGCACAGGTATTAAGATATCTAAGAAATATATGTAAGATAGTTCAAAATTCCCCCAACTTTTAGAACTTTCAAGAGAGGCAATAAAATAGATTAAATTTCCCAGCATCCTAGAGATATTCATGTGTCACAAATACCGTCTTGTAGCCCATGGTTATGCATCATAGCTCCTCATATTTCACTACAGCTTATTACAGTGGAAAAAGCACCCACATGGCCATGAGTACATATTCAGCTCATGAACATTAAAGGAAGACAGATTTAGATACATTAAAATGTGGATTTTATGTTTATAATGAATGTAGCTACATAAAAAATAATGTACAGAACACCTTGTACTACGAAACAGCTGTGGGAAAGCCACTGACTAGAAATTATCCAAGTTTGGGAACATTAGATTAGACGTGAACATAAACTAAAGATATTATTAATTCATTTGGAAGAGATGAACATTTAAGAAAGCTGTCTCTATCCCTGGAAAGAAAGATGGAAAACTGTGGAATAGTGGTGAGCTGTGTAGAATGTTGCCTGGTTTCCAGAAATTGAATTGGAAACAGATGTCTCCCCACAAAGTGGAAACTATCTTATTAGTACATGTTTCTTTAAATGAAATACACAATGACAAAAGAATGGTTTTTTAGTGGACTCTCAGTCAGCAGAAAACAAATTTAAGATAAATCGAAAAATATGTCATGTCTTCAATTTTTATAAGTAGATAGTGTAGTAATTTAGAATAAATGTTCTAGGATCCTTGAAAGCAATCTTTATATTTCATTTGTGCATGTGTGTGTGACCGTTTTGTTGAACAACATGATACAGTTGATGGAAAGATGGGACACCTGAAAACAGGTCTGAATTCCATCCTCTTCAGTTCAGTTTCAGCCGCTAGTGTACTTATTTTTGGATGCCGAGAAGCAATGAAACAGACTTCTACTTAATGATTTTAAAGAATTACATGACATTTGTTTTGAAAAACGAAAAAATCAATTATAGGAAACTAATCAGTTTTTATAAAAGTGTTATTTATTATTTGTATAGCATTTATTTTAAACTGCTGATATTAGAACAGGTTTATTTTTCCTAATTCTTCATTTCTAATCAAAATGTTAGCAGAAATTTCATATGTAAGAGGTTCGACATTTGGAGCTTTTCTAATGAGTAGGACTATTTATATTGACTGTGGACATCGTAATAAAAAATCAATATTATGTGGCCTTGTGTCATAGCTCCCCACACAATACTCTGGATACTGTTGATGTTATTGAACTGTGAGTCTGGTGAGGGGTTAGGTAAGTTTAGTAACTACCACCAGGGGTCAGCAGAGGATGCAAGATATTAAACATGTACTACCAGCTAAGGGGGTAAGGTCTTACTCTTCTTCCTTTCTACTGGGTTGTGGTTTAGCTGGGGATAATGATCACAATGGTCCAGGGAGTTTATTGTTGTTGTTTTGTTTGTTTTTAATCTGGGATTCACCCCCATGTTGAGTCATCACCTCTAGGGAGTGTGCCAGAGCATGTCTAAATTCCAGAAGCTACTAGTTATTCTAATGCATGAGAACAGAGAAGAGGAGAGGAGGGGGTTTCTCTGCAGCAGGCATAGGAACCATGCCTTCCCCAAGAATAGAGACTGCTTTTCCATGGGTTGACCCTAGGGAACTGTGGGAATAAGGACCATGGACACAGGGTTTTCAGTTGTCTGCCTGAAAATACTTGGGCTCCTAGTCTCTAGTCACATTATAGTGAGAAATGTAAACCATCCTGAACTCTTTTCCTGGGGTCACCTAAGGAGTAGGGAACACTCACTAAGCTAAAGTGCTTGAGATCTGCATCAGCTGTTAAGCTGACCCACTGAGAGCGTGGATTAGTCTCTCTTCTTATGGCTGTCTAATAGAACATCAAGGTTTTCATTATTCACTCAACTAAGAAAATACAAGGGAAGTTCTTGGAGAATGCTTACTCTGGAAAAATGATACCTGAATTTAAAAAAAAAAAATACATAGAATCTTCTCATTGCATTTTCCCATATTTTAAAGTCCATCACAGCCCCCTCTTTACTAAGTGTTTAATATTTGTTTTTAAAGCATTGATAGTGGTCAAAGTACAAAGTCCAGACACTGTCTCAGATATGCAATCATTTCTGATAGGGTTTCCTGCAAATCACCTGCTTCTAATTTTTGTGACTTGAAGTGTGTTACTTTCTTTGCATCTTACAACAGGAAATATCTTAAAATGGTCTTTTCACTTGTATTTCTGAGTAGAGCTGTATCTAGAATGGGTCAGACAAGAACAGAATGAAGTCTGAGATAGCAAAATGCAACAAGCACAGAAGTTGCCGTAGCTCTAGAATAGCATGGCAAGAGAGGGTTTGCCATCTGGCTCTCCGGATGCATGTTGTCTTAGATCCTGAAGAACAAAGATGAGGAGTAATAGCTCCCATTGTGATAACTGTTCTTCCAACTCTTTTTGGAAGATTGCAGGCCTCTCCAATTAGGTTAAGGTGTTTGAATTTTATTCTGGGTGTGTTGCAGAGCCTCTGGAAGGTTTCACCAAGAAGGAGAGGTACAACTTATATCCCAAAGACCGTACTATGACTGGTCAATGGTGGACAGGTGGGAGAGACATAACAGGTCAGTTACAAAGCTAAGTAATGATCTTGTTGGGGCGGGGGATGATGTTACATAAACTATGATGGTAGGGATGGAGTTGGAGAGAAAGCAGTCAGATTAAGGATGTATTTTGGAGTTCCAATATTAACTAGGTCTATTTTTGTACAGCAAAGTGGAGAAGTGGGCAGAATTTTTGAAACTCTATCCTTTTTTTTTCAATGCTCTTGCATAGGTCTCTGAGCTGCTGCTTATGTGTGTACCATAATAAAGCAAGTGTATAAAGGAAAAGTGACTTTGAATACAACCTACATTAATTAATTTATGTGACTACAGTGTTTTTATTTATATATGTATTTGAGAGGCAGAGAAACAGAGAGACACAAAGGAAAATGAGAGAGCAACCATCCACTGCTTCACATCCCAAATGCCTGCAACGGCCCCAAGTTAGAAGAACTGGCCAAAGCCAGAAGCCAGTCCAGATCTCCCAGGTGGAAGAAGAAACCCAATTACATGAGCCATCACTGTGGCCTCTTGGCATCTGCATTAGCAGTAAGAGGGACTCACAAGCTGACGCCAAGGATCTAACTCAGGTACTCTTATGTTGGACATGGGCATCTCCCTCGGCATCTTCACTGCTTGGCCAGATATTGGCCTCCAGTGTCATCTTTCACTCAAACGTGTTTGCTAGGGAAATGACAACAAAGAGAAACATGCACAACCTCACACTGCATTATATGGAGAGGGGAAAGAATTCACCTGGCAGGATAAAGTAAGGCATGCTTTAAGGGATGACTGCTAGGTTCTTGCTAGAAATACTGAGGTATGCCCAGGCATCAATCCAAATAGGATACATTATTACATTTCCAATCTGGAAACTGTTTGTCTAGAAGTCAGGTGTGGAGAATGGATGTATTTTGTTAGACTTTAGCTATCACTAAATATACATTTTTCAGGTACCCTTTACTGTAATGTACTTTGTACTGAGGTTCTTTATTTTTTTCCCACATGTGTGAGTGAGTTTAAAAAGGATATAACACAATGGTCCTAAGAGAACACTGACCTGGAAGTCTATATTTCTTTGTATGAGAGCTCTCTCTTGTGTAATAGCCAAGCCACTAGCTCAGCCTTCCTATTAAGTGTAATGGGAGAGTTTGACTGGAATGATCCCCAAATGCCTTCCAGCTCTGAGAATCTATGACTCTTATTTTCGAGGCCCATATGAGAGCAATGTCAATTCTTGACAGCATCAGCAGGCTGTACGTTTTTGTTTTAAATACGGGAAGCTCAGCAAGTGAATTGTAGATCAGCAGTCTCAGAGAAGTACAAATATTTGAACTTTAAAAGTAAAGAAAATAGAATGGCTACATGCTGTTGTTTCAATCCCAAAGGAAACATCTGTATTTCTTTTGGGGCTGGCTGAATTTTCATTATGATGCTCATCGGAATTATGATCCGCGTCTTTCAGCCGCCTTCTTTGTCAAGAACCATTTATTATTTATATGACACCTGCATATGATTTCTTTCTGTTTTTTCCTTCTGAAATAATACATAAAGCTTATCTGAGTAAGTTGTCAGACTCTTGAGTCCAGAGCGTCTGCAGTTTCCACGCAATACAAAGCCTTTGGGTACCTTTTTATTGCCCGAAGAGTTTTATAAGAACTTACTTGTGCAAGGCACTGGACTAGCAGTAATGTTCTTCAGATTTCTGCTTCCTCTGCTATCTAATAATATAATTCAGCGCCAGTAAACATCTAGAAGATTAGGCAGACAATAGGGTAGCAAGAATTTCTGTGAGTACGGAGTAGACAAATAGAGGCAATCAGACATTCTGAGTGGAACACGTTGGCTTAGCAGGCAGCAGAGGTGGACAATGAGTAGTTTCCTTCTTGAGCCCAGACTGCTGAGACAACTCTATTTTCTCTGGATTGTTGCACTTCTTTATTTGTCATTAAGTGCAACAATAACTTCACCTTAAGGACTGTGTCAGCTGAAAAGACAAGCAGGGGCTGTGAAAGAAGGAAAAGGAGGTTGAATGAGTGTTATGCCTACCATATGAACCGAAAAGTCAAACCAGTTAATAGACTGATAGCTTTATTCTCTCCCATTTGTATATGAAAACTTCCAGAACTTTGAAGAATAAAGTTGGGATTCGCCAGTGGATTATCCTTTTTTTTATTTATTTATTTATTTATTTTTTTGACTGGCAGAGTTAGTGAGAGAGAGAGAGAGAAACAGAGAGAAAAGTCTTCCTTTCCGTTGGTTCACCCCCCAAATGGCCGTTAGGGCCGGCGCTGCGCCAATGCGAAGCCAGGAGCCAGGTGCTTCCTCCTGGTCTCCTGTGCAGGTGCAGGGCCCAAGGACTTGGGCCATCCTCAGTGGCTTATCTTACACTCAAACAAGATTGATTTCTGTGGCGATGTCTTGTTACTAACTCAGATGAGAGATTTAAGTTAAGATTTAAGTTTCTTATCTGCTCTTGCTCCTTTTATCCAGCTCCTGCCTTATGTGACCATTCTCACATTACTCTAGCTCACCCCAGTTGGCACTGGCAGAATTTGCCGTTGTTTTAGGGGTTGCTTTCATAATGGCCATGTAGCTGCTAATACAAAGTTGTTAGTGGGTACTATGAACTTTTTAAAAAAGATTTATTTATTTATTTATTTAAAAGGCAGAGTTTACATGCAGAGAAGGAGATGGAGAGAGAGAGAGAGAGAGAGAAAGAAAGAAATCTTCTATCCACTGGTTCACTTCTCAAATGTTCACAATGGCTGGGGCTGGGCCAATCTGAAGCCAGAAGCTTCATCCGTATCTCCCACATGGATGCAGGAACCCAAGCACTTGGGCCATCTTCTGCTGCTTTCCCAGGTGCTTTAGCAGGGAGCTGGATTGGAAGTGGTGCAGCTGGGACACAAACTGGTGCCCATATAGGATATCTGCTACCCCACAACAAATGCCCTAGGGTTAAATAAACTTTTTTTTTTTTTTTGACAGGTTAGACAGTGAGAGAGAGAGAGACAGAGAGAAAGGTCTTCCTTTCGTTGGTTCACCCCCCAACTGGACGCCACAGCTTGCACACTGTGCCGATCCGAAGCCTGGAGCCAGGTGCTTCCTCCTGGTCTCCTATGCGGGTGCAGGGCCCAAGGACCTGGGCCATCCTCCACTGCACTCCCGGGCCACAGCAGAGAGCTGGACTGAAAGAGGAGCAACCGGGACAGAATCTGGCACCCCAACCAGAACTACAACCCAGGGTGCCTAGTGAGCCACGATGCCGGCCTAAATAAAATTTTATGTGTTGGACTCTTTTAATACTGAGCACAAGTAATTTTACTTATGTATTCATTTATTTATTATTAATATAGTTTCTGTGACGGGCAGTATAATAGCTGCACCACACTCCGAAGTTATGGTTAGGCTTTTATTTTGCTTGCCTTAAAGATCAGAACCATGAATCTTTTTTTTTTTGACAGGCAGAGTGCACAGTGAGAGAGAGAGACAGAGAGAAAGGTCTTCCTTTGCCATTGGTTCACCCTCCAATGGCCGCCGCGGCTGGCGCGCTGTGGCCGGCGCACTGCGCCTATCCGAAGGCAGGAGCCAGGTGCTTTTCCTGGTCTCCCATGGGGTGCAGGGCCCAAGCACTTGGGCCATCCTCCACTGCACTCCCTGGCCACAGCAGAGGGCTGGCCTGGAAGAGGGGCAACCGGGACAGAATTGGGTGCCCCGACCGGGACTAGAACCCGGTGTGCCGGCGCTGCAAGGCGGAGGATTAGCCTACTGAGCTGCGGCGCCGGCCCAGAACCATGAATCTTAAGATAGAATTTAAATCAGCATTATTATGCTTAGCAACACTAATAGAAATTGGCATCCCCGTCCCCTTTCATGTTACAGAGCAGTCCTAAATAACTGCAAAAGATTTGATACTGTATTTATAGGAAACAAGTGATCAATACAATAAAAGCAGTGAAAACAACAGAAGACCATTAATGATGACTCCTTCAGATTTGAGAAATTGCAACAAAACTGACTTTTATAAAACTAGTGTGTGAATTCTGATACAAAAACGATGATTCATTCATAAGATACAGCAAATAATGAAGCATCTGCCCTGGCTTGGAGCATAAAAGGTATTCACTGTATAAGCAGAGAAAGATGATAAAGCAAATTCCTGCCAGAGGAGATGGTCTTGCTTAAAAGATGCCGAAGTTAACATCAGAACCACACTCTATCTTCTAATAAATGCACATAGGTGGGTTAATTCATCTTCAAAAGTTTCATGAAGTCTAGTGTCCCCAAACAGCTGTTCCGCTGTTAGTAAATGAAAAAAAAATTCATTCCACCAAGATTTGAAATCACACTTTTATGCCCAGAATGGGTTTCATCTACATATTGGTCCTTTGCTGAATGAAGAATTTCAATGTCGCTGGTGCTTACCAGCTCACTCTCACACACACATGCATGACGTGAAGGGAGAATTTTATTTGCATTCTCACTTGGAACACTTTTAGCACCAGAGCAATAATTTTGAGATCTGGATAAGTATGATCTATAAAGCTGTGATTAAATTTTCCATTCAACTCAACTCTGGTTAAAAGCATGAGTACTTTCAGATGGGGAACCACAAGGATTTGGTCAGGATATACTCAAAGGAAAATGGAAAACTGAGAATTTTATTTTTAGGATAAGATGGAAAAAGGAAATCATCTGGGAAAAAGCAGTATTTTTAAGTAAATGAGCTCATGGCATTTCTTCTTACACTTTTATTCATGACCCGTCATCTGTCCTCCAAATACTACATTAATAATCTAAGATGGAGTAGCAAGGAAATTTGGGGTAAGAAATAAAACTGTATCACACAATTAGTGTGGTCTCCTTTGCATTTCCACAGAGAACAAAGAATTCTAGTAGAAATGTAAAATGGTTTGCATATTAAAATGCTTAATTCTGTAATATAATGGTTTATTAAATATTTTTAAATGTTTTCCTAAGGTAGCTCTACAGGGCATAGATTTGGGGATTACAGTTTTTTTAAATGCATATATAGACATGTGACTCAGAAAAGTATTTACTAAAATTAACATGTAGAATTTATTAAAAGTATTAGAATAAGAAGGAGGGATAACCTATGATTAGAAGAGATTTAAGAGATATATTGGCCAATTTTAATACATGGACCTTATTTTGATTCAGATAAACAACTCTACACAAAGTTACAAAGCACTTATAGGAAAATGTAGGGGCTAGCTTTGTGATGCAGAAGGTTAAACTACTATTTGCAATGCTGACATCCCATATGAAAGTGCTGATTTGAGTCGTGGATGCTCCACTTCCCATCCAGCTTCCTGCTCATGCACTTGGTAAAGCAGCAGAAAATGGCCCAAGTTCTTGGGCCCCTGCCACCCATGTGTGAGACCCAGATGGAATTCCTAGCTCCTGGCCTTGGCCTGAACCAACCCCAGCCATTGCTGCCATTTGGGGAAGTGAAACAGTTAATGGAATCTCTCTCTCTCTCTCTCTCTCTCTCTCTCTCTCTCTCTCTCCCTCTCTCTCTTTCTCTCTCTTTCTCTCAGGCTGTATTTCAAATAAATAAATCATGAAAAAGTAAATGTGAACACTGACAAGGCATTTTATTACACCTTTGGATTGTTAAGATTGTTGAGGTGTAATGTTGTTTGAAACAGGAAATTCTAATTGTTTGGAGGTAAATACTGAAATCTTTACAAACTCGTAAATGTACTGGACTCAGAATTTTATTTTATTTTATTTTTGACAGAGTTAGACAGTGAGAGAGAGAGAGAAAAGTCTTCCTTTTTCCATTGGTTCACCCCTCAAGTGGCCGCTATGGCTGGCGTGTTGTGGCCAGCGGGCTGTGCTGATCCGAAACCAGGAGCCAGGTGCTTCCTCCTGGTCTCCTATGCGGGTGCAGGGCCCAAGGACCTGGGCCATCCTTCACTGCACTCCTGGGCCACAGCAGAGAGCTGGACTGGAAGAGGAGCAACCGGGACAGAATCCGGCACCCCTACCAGGACTAGAACCTGGGGTGCCAGCGCCGCAAGTGGAGGATTAGCCTATTGAGCTGTGGTGCCAGCCAGGACTCAGAATTTTGATCTTGGAAATTCAGCCATGGAAAACTGTTAATATACACGCTACTTGAATTCCTGGACTTTCCCTAGACTAGAATATTCAAGAGACTCCTGCTAGGAACAAGTGTGTTTTTAGTTTGTTGGTCTTTAAAACTAATTATATTAAGAGAAAAATAATCCTTACTACAAATAGAGTGATGGAAAGAATCACACAAGCAGTTGTGGAAGAAAGCCCATTTTAGGTACTTCTACTTTGATATGAGGGACAGAGAGGATTCCTAAGTCTATTTCCATCACTGTCAGTGTTCATTACTCTATCTCCACAGAGACAAACCCTTTAATACCCTATACTGCAGGGCTATTGTGCAAGGATGCCACCTGCTGTATGTCTGGAAGACAGCAGGATATAGATCCTGGTTGAGTCTTGTGGGCTCATGCTGGCAGATGAGTACATTTGGAAATATCACCTCCCACAACTCTTGAGAAAAGAGAAACAAAAACCCCTCAAGCTAGACCTCAATATCTTGATAATGAAAACAATCACATTCTCTGTACTTACTTCTCTTAATTTGACTTTCCATATTATATCTATGAGATAATACACTATTTGTATATCATATATGAGAATGCACTATCTTTAAAGGCTTAATTGGGATGAGTTCAATGGGGGATCAGAAAAGAAATCAAGAGAGTAACAAAGGGAATCCTAGAAGCTTTAAGTGGTATGGACATTTTGATGATGTTGATTCTTCCAATCCATGAACATGGAAGATTTTTTCCATTTTGGGGGGACTTTGTCTATTTCACCTTCACTCACAAATGAGAGCTTTGCAGGGTACAAAATTCTGGGTTGCCAGTTAATTTTCTCCTAAGATTTGAGTATATCTCGTCATTCTCTCCTTGCCTACAGAGTTTCTGATGAGAACTCAGCTGTGAGTCTAATTGGACAGCTTCTGAAAGTAGTCTAGCATTTCTCTCGTGCACATTTTAGAACCTTTTATTTATATTATACTGTGGAGAGTTTGACTACAGTGTATCATGGTGAAGATCTTTTCTGGTCATGTCTATTAGGAGTTCTATGTGCTTCCTGTACTTGGACATCCCTTTCTTTTTCCAAATTAGGGAAATTTTCTGTAATTATCTCATTAAAAAGTCCATTATCTCTTTCCACACTTTCAGGAACTTCTAAGACCCGTATGTTGAGTTGTTTGATTGTATCCTATAAAACTCCAACACTGTTTTAATTTTTCTAATTTCTTTCTTTGTTTTTTGATCTGACTATATGATTTCTGGGGATTTGTTTTCTAACTCATATAATATTTGTTCTGCCTCACTGAGTCTATTGTTAAGGCTTTCTACTGCATTTTTATTTGATCTGTTGAATTCTTCATTTCTTGATTTATCTTTATTATTTCAATTTCATTGGAAAAATTTTTCATTCATGTCATGTATGGTTTTCTTCAGTTTGTGGATTTTCTTCTAATTGTTATTGAGTAACACTGTCACTAATTTTTTGAATTCTGTTGCTGGCATTTCCTCAATCTCTTTGTCTTTGCATTCTAATATTGAAATATTGTTGTGTTCCTTTGGGAGGGTGGGGTCATGGTGTTTTCCTAATTCTTGTTTCTGGAATTTCTGCATTTGTTTTTAGGCACTTGAATTGAATTTTGTTTTTCTCCTCTGATGGATTTTATCTTTGAGTTTTTCCTCTGTGGCTTAGTGAACTGGCTGTCCTTTCAGTGAATACCAAGAGGAGTGTTGTGGGTGTGGCCAGGGTGCTCTGGTCAGTGCTCCAGGGTTGTGAGTATCCAAGGTAACACTCCCATTGGGCGTGGCAGATTCCAATACCCAACCACACCCTGTACCTTCTCATGTAACCACCGAGTCCCCACAGTCTTGGCACACAAAGCTCCCACAGTCACTGGGTCCAGAGGTTTCTCTCTGCCCTGCCAGCCTGTCCTGTCATCAGAGAGGCAGATGTTCCCCGAGACACCTCTGTGTAGGTGTTTGGACTCGGAGGCTGCAGCCATGCTATGGTCCCACATGGCTGGCTGCCCAGCTACCTCCCAGCCAGGCTCAAAGTCAGTGGGGACTGTGGACGGTCCCCTCTGCTAGCATCTCTGAATCATGCGTGCACACAAGTCAGTGGCTAAACATTGCTGCCTGCCCGCCATTTCCACCAGCACTGCTGATGAGGCGTCACATCTCAGTCAGCTGCTGTGGGCGTACACAAAGGCTTCTGTTGCTGCCCTAACCCAAAATGGTGCCCACCCTCTCTCATCCTGACAGCAGACACTGTTGTGCCCCCTCCGTGGGTTGCTGGAGTCCAGTCTCACCTCCGTCTCCAAATTACTGCTCGCTCCAGCTGTCAGCCACTGCGTCTGTACTTGAGCTCATGCTGCAATCTGCACCCTCTATACAGGTCCACGGTGTTCTTCTTCCTCAGTAGGACTTCCAGTGCAGTTTTCTCTCCAATTCCCCCCCCCCCCAGCCCCGAGAGTGCACTTCCTACACTTTTCTCTCCACTGCTTATCCTTTGCCCACACAGCAGGTTGCTCCCTCATCTGTCACCTTGGAATCCCGTTTCCTTTTTCTATGATTTTAATCTTAACAGTATATGAGGCATGAACTGTAGCTGCAGTAAAGGATAATTAATTTGACTATTGCAATTCTATTCATTGAAAATCACCAATCAGAAGACAGTGGTTGGGTTAGGATATCCACAATCTGCTTGCTCTCCTTTCAGCTAAGAGTTTATTTTTAATCCTTGATAATATATAAGACAGTATTAGAGATATTCATGTAATGTGCCTTTCATACTAGTACTTAGTGTTCTATAAATACTTAGAATGAAATGAGTAGTCATGTTCCCCATTAATAGTGATTAAAAAATAAATCCACTGAGCATTATATAAACTCAAATTAATTCATGGAATGATTATATATTTGGAGGATTCTCAATATTTTCCCACTTCTCCTCTGGCTTACTAGATAGGTTCCCCCTAGATCAGTTGGAATTAAAGGGCTTTCTGATGTGTAGTAGTGGGATATATGGATATCTATTCTTTTATAAAAGAGTCCTGGGATAACAGGATGGGGATAAAGAAGTAACATGCATGGGGTGTATTTTGAAGGCTGTCACCTGTACCTTTGTATTTCACAAACTCAGAGCATCTCGGCTTACCTTTGCATTTATTTTCTACACTTCTTCCCCATGTATGCCCTGAGATGGTAGTGATGAGTGATGTAGTCAAATGCACAAGCTGCTATAGATGGTCGGGATAACTGTGGCAGAGTATGAGAACCCGTTTGAAATCAAAGCTGCATCTCCTTTACCCAGGATCCCACACCAGCACTGGGTAGAGGCAACATCATGTCAAACCAGAGCCCAGTCCACTAGTATAATGTTGCAAAAGTGTCAGAAGCAGAGTTCATCTTCAAATGTGCTTCATCTGAGCTTTTGACTTTAGATGGGTATTTTAATTGTAACTTTACTTCCAAATAAGGTTAATGACGCCTAACTTATAAATGTGAAAGGTAAATTAGATAATGCTTTTTTTTCTTTTTTTATTGGACAGATAGAGCTAGACAATGAGAGAGACAGAGAGAAAGGTCTTCCTTCTGTTGGTTCACCCCCCAAATGGCAACTATGGCCAGAGCTATGCTGATCCAAAGCAGGAGCCAGGTGCTTCCTCCCAGTCTCCCACATGGGTGAAGGGGCCCAAGCACTTGGGCCATCCTTCACTGCCCTCCCGGGGCCACAGCAGAGAGCTGGACTAGAAGAGGAACAACCAGGACTAGAACCCGGAGTCCATATGGGATGCTGGCGCCACAGGTGGAGGATTAACCAAGTGAGCCATGGTGCCGGCCCCAGATAATGCTTTTAAAATACTCAGTAGAGTACTTGTCTATTGCTAGAGTGTAAGAGGTGACAGTTAATAGCATATTTTCTTCAACAGAAAAATAACTACTTATATAATAAAATAATTATGATTATGCTTATCTCAGTTTTCTCAGAATGTTTTTAAAGATTTATTTATTTATTTGAAAGGCAGAGTTACACAGAGAGAGAAGGAGAGGGAGACAAGAGAGCAAGAGAGAGAGAAAGAGAGAAGGGTCTTCTATGCACTGGTTCTCTCCCCAGATGGCCGAAAGGGCTAGAGCTGAACCAATCCAAACCCAGGAGCCAGGAGCTTCTTCCAGGTCTCCCACATGGGTGCAGGGGCACAGGATTTGGGCCATCGTCTACTGCTTTCCCAGGCCATAGCAGAGAGCTGGATCAGAAGTGGAGAAGCCGGGACACGAACTGGTGCCCATATGGGATGCCAGCACTGCAGGCAGCAGCTTTACCTGTTATGCCACAGTGCCGGCCCCTCTGAATATTTTTTAGCCAAAAGTTGAACTTCCCTTCACTGAAATATTGTAACACGTAGATCATGGTTTTTATCATTGGCCTGGAAGATGTATTCTTAATGATTACTGTGTTTGCTTAAAATACTGATTTGAATGGGTTTTAGTAGTGGCCTAGTCTCACTTGTTGATTCTGCAAGTGAGGTTATGGTGAAGCAGCAAATGGTTCCCAATACCAGATAGTGACAGCTCCAGAGACTGCTTGTGCCTATTACTGTGTCCAGTGCTCTTTCCTGAAAAGCTTCATTCTTGGTTCATCAAGTTCTAGTTTGACTATGAGGTGGGCAGTTGACACAAGATGTACTCATAAACTCTTCCTGCCTATTACAATTGATTTATGACTCAAAAATATTACAACCTGTGATTGATCTTAGAGCTCATAGGGTATGTTGGTGCCAACATGAGCACTGTGCTGTTTGAGCACCCAAAGCAGAGAAAATCAGCCAGCACAAGGAATAGTACGGAAGGGATGGAAAGCTAACCCTCTCTTCCACTAGACTGTTCTTTGTTCCCTCTTCTAACCAGAATAGGTGTCTGCTATCATAGCCAAAGAAGTCTTGCTGAGGAATACATTAATCTTCTTTCCCTACAGATCAAACAAGTTGTTAACTGAGAATTTATACCTTAGTAATAGACATTAACTAATGCAAATATGTTGGCATCTTCGATGTACTCTTGTCTTTCATAAAATAGAGCCATCTGGTAATAGCTTTGATCAAAGCATAAAATATCACTTATGCCAACATACAGCTTTAGAAATGGAGTATTAAAAGACTTCAGTTTTCTAATAATTGCTCTTCTTTGCTATTGAAATTAGCCAGCATTTTATCTTTAACAGGAACAATTATAAAGAGAAACATTTGCCAATTAATTTAAAGGTTAGCCACTATGGCATGACTAATGTCTATCGGAAAAATAATCAGCAAATTGCTACATTGTTAAAATGAGTATAATTTATTTTCTTAATGAATTCCTGGATATTTAACTCTTTACTTTCTCTGAGAGATTTTGAAGGCATGTCTGGCATAAAGTAGGAATTTGACAAAATAAATGTTAATTTCCAGCATTTGCCTGAGAAAATATGTATTTCTAATAACAGCAAGAATTCTTTCATTTAAGTCATTTTAACAAAGAACTTTCACTTCAATGATTAGCTTTCAACACCTCAATAACTTTTTATTTTGGCAGGGAATAAGAAGCCAGAAATAACTGGGGTAGCAATAACATTAGAATTGTACTGTCACCATCATGAAATGTATTCCATGGGAACTGAATCTGGGCGACACTTTCACTGCTTTTCATCAATGACCTCAGCTTAGTCCTCACAATAACTTGGGTCTTTTCCAAATCATTTTTATGTATATATAGGAGATAGGAGAAGTGGTTTGAAAATCAACCTTTTCATTTGGAGAAATTAAAGAGATTAAGATATCGTTCTTGTGTAACTGTTTCCTAAGCAAGATGGCTAGCTTTTCAGTTGGAAAAATAAGTTCTCTGAAGAAAAAAAGTTCGGTGATCTCTGTATAGCTTACAGTTTCTTAACATGCCACATAATACAAGAAAAAAATCTGAAATAGATACGATATAATATTTCTTAAGCAAAAGCACACATTTGTGCCCCCAAGATGTCCTGACACAGATGCCGTCTTCTACCAGCCAAACAGGTCGCTTGCCACTTGATACAAAACATCACCTGGACAGGCAGTCTGTACAGGCTGGCTACATGTTCATCCCACCAACTAGTACTGATTAGTTTATTTTTACAAATTGCTTATTGGGTTTTCTGCATGCTATTGCTCTTTGAAGAGGCAACCTTACCATATGAAGAAGAATCGTACTTGTTCAGCTGCAGTGTTGGGTATCTTACTGTAACAATGCTGTTCTTTGGGAGAACATAACATCAAATCTCAAAATGTGCCAATAACCAACTCCACCAAGGCCACTGATTCAAAATCACATGGCATTTGAGACCTGAGGATTTGATTTTTAAGAAAGCTCTCCATAGGCTGGCACCGCGGCTCACTAGGCTAATCCTCAGCCTGTGGTGCCGGCACACAGGGTTCTAGTGCTGGTCAGGGCGCAGGATTCTGTCCCGGTTGCCCCTCTTCCAGGCCAGCTCTCTGCTGTGGCCCGGGAGTGCAGTGGAGGATGGCCCAAGTCCTTAGGCCCTGGACCTCATGGAAGACCAGGAGAAGCACCTGGCTCCTGGCTTCGGATCAATGCGGTTCGCCAGCCATTGGAGGGTGAACCAACGGCAAAAGGAAGACCTTTCTCTCTGTTTCTCTCTCTCTCACTGTCCATTCTGCCTGTCAAAAAAAAAAAAAAAAAAAAAAGCAAGCTCTCCAGGTAATACTTAAGTAAAGTTTGAGAGTCATTGATTTAAATGACTACAGCATAGAGACCTCCCTAGACAGAACTGGCTTCTGGAATCTCTGGATTTCCCTGAGATGTGGTGTCTTACAGGCTTGTGTTATGTCTATGTATCTTTTTTAAAGAAATATTTATTTATTTGAAAGTAAGAGTTACACACAGGAGAGAGAAAGAAAGAAAGGTCTTCCATCCTGTGGTTCACTCCCCATATGGCCACAAAAGCTGGAGCTGCACTGACCTGAAGCCAGGAGCCAGGAGCTTCCTCCAGGTCTCCCACACAGATGCAGGGGCCCAAGAACTTGGGCCATCCTCCACTGCTTTCCCAGGCCATAGCAAAGGGCTGGATTGGAAGTGAAGCAGCCGGAACAAAAACCAGCGCCCATATGGGATGCAGGCACTGCAAGCAGTGGTTTTACCCACCACACCGCAGTGCCGGCCCTGTGCATGTACCTTTGAGGTAAAACAGGAAAATGCTGTTTCTTTATATTTAGGTCCTTCAATATGTGTTTCCTACGTTTCTTTGCCTTCCTTCAGTTGCTTCCAATGTGTGATGGAGAATAGAATATTATTTATTGGGTAACTTCAAAACCTCAAATTCAACTAAATGATATTCTCTGCTTTAGTCAAAGTGAAGGAAGGCTTCTGTTAGTTTACACTGAATTCATATTCCTTATCCATGGCTGTCTATATAGCCCCTCTTTAACACTGAACATGACTGAGAGTTATTTTACAACTATTATCAGCAAAAGACTCACATCAGCAAAGCTGTCCTGGAAATACTGAGATGTATCGCACATGTCCTTAAAGGATATTATAAGCCTCTGAGTGCAATGATAGAAGTGGGTTTGCTAAGGGGCACTGGGATGCACATAGAGGTGATTCTAATGTGAGCAAATTGTGGCATCACGAGGCCTTGGTGATTTGAACTTGGACATCATTGCAGAAGTAGAAAAGTCACACTTGAGTAGTTACACTGTCACGTGTGGCATTATAGACTTACAAAGAATTCGTGGGACAGGAGACCAAGGTGGATGGAGAAACGACTTTGTTATCTTTTGTCTGAGATATGCTTGGCTACCTTTGGAGAATAGTTAAGCTAATTTATGGGAGTGGAGGTCATGAGTTCCATCATCTTGTTTTTCTACTTTTATGTGAATGCTAATGTTTTTTCCTCCTTAAAGTGAGAAAGCAGTTGTAACATGATGGTGGGGGAAAACCCTTAGATTGAATGATTGCCTATGGTGGTATGTTTGAGAATGCTACCACAAAGAGTGGTTGTCTCAGCCTGGAAATTCAGAGTCAGGAGTGAATTATGTGGGCTGAGCAGTCCCTATAGGATCTGCAAGTGTCTGCTCTTACTTCTGTTTTATAGAAATCCTCATCCAGCTGTCCAGACAGAATGCTGTCCATTAAAATCCAAAGACAAAAACCAACGACAGTCCTCCAGTGAAGCTGAAAAGTATCTCTCGGTTATAAATTATATTTTTCAAATTTTTTATGTAGCAAAACATACTTACTGTAAAACTTGAGAAAATACATCCTATAGAAAGAACCAAAGACATTTTCTCTTCATCACTTTTAACTCTTTTTAATGTTGAATCTTTTACTGTCACACACACTGTGCATATACTATCATATCTCTTTTCACAAAAATAAGATCTTTATACATATAGATTTGTTGAATTTTTTTTTACAATACAGCTCTATATTATAAACATTTTTATTATTATTTAATATTTATCCTCAGCATTATTTGAATGGCTGATATGACCCATTTCCTATGCATGTAACATAGCATAAATAGTTCTGTTTTATTGGGCATTGGGTTATTTCTAAGTTATTTTTAGTACAACCATACTCAATGAATGTAATCTCATACATTTTAAATATTAAAATTTTCAGCCAAAAGATCAAAATGAACCTTTTGGACTGAGCTATAGGTTCTGGGTTGAATAGTAGACTTTAAGTTCTGGTCTCCATAGGGGTTAAACTCACAAGACTCAGCAGAGTTCCAAGGAATATATTCCTCTGCCTCCAGATGATGATAAAAAGCTTCTATGACTCTTTAAGTGGAAGGGATTATTTCAGTCTGCAAAGTGAATTGAGTAATTAAGAGACCAAAGCAGATTAATGGTTTGCAGAGGTTCAGGGGAAATTTCACTATATCATGATTGATGACCTCCAAGTGCAAAATAATAACATGCGTGGAAAGTGCTTAACAATCTTTAAAAATGGCCTTCTTCTTCCCCATGAGTAAAATTTTCTAAATGACCCTACTAAAATGATTGTATCAATTTGTGTTAGACTCTTTAAAAAGCTGAGAAAAGATACATTTAATAAAACTTCAGAGAAATCCTAATCAGCATTTCAAACCAAAGAACAATTGTGGGAGGGAAGTTTCTGTTCAGAAATACAAAGAACAATGTCAAGTTTCTGATTTCCAAAGGAAATGCTTAAAATAAGGCACAGAAATGAACTGGGGAGACAAAAACAAGTTATGGAATTTTCTCAATTGCCTCAGGTCTAAAAACTCGAATTGCAGAGATCAATAGTAAAATGATTAGGCTTGTATTTTAAAGATAGGCATATGGATGGGGAGGTGTTGTGCTGCAGTAAGCCAAGCCACTACTTGGAATGTTTGCACCCCTTATCAGAGTAACAGTTGGAGCTCAGCTGCTCTGTTTCCAATCCAGCTTCTTGTTAATGTGCCTGGGAAGGCAGTGGATGATGGCCTGAGTTGTTTTGTACCTGCTACCCATGTGGAACACATTGATGGAGCTCCTGATTTGGCCTGAACCAGTCCCAGCCATTGTGGGCATTTGGGGAGTAAATCAGCATATGGAATAACTGCATCTCTCTCTCTCTCGTTCTCTCTCTCTCACTCTCTCTTGTTCTCACCCTCTGACTCCCCCTCTCTCTTCCTCTTCCCCCTCCCTCACCCTAGTCTCTATCTCTCTCTGCATTTCAAATGAATAAAGTAAAAATTGCATGAAATTATAAAACTGAAAATCTTGTGTGTATTATGACTTTCATTATTTAAATGTTCAGTTGGTTAAACTAAATTCTTAGCTTAGGCAAATCTCATGATATCCACAAATGAAGACTCAATATTACAATTTAAGGAACAAAAAACAAGAGATTCCTCTGCCCTTCAGATACATAAACATTCTTCAAAGTCTTCTCTCTCATCACAGCGAAAATGTCTGCAAGGATTAACACTACAAAAATACCTTTATTTTGAAATTATTGTATCAAGTCATGCTCTTTTTATTTGGAAATATTTAACAATAATGCAAACATGTTTAATTGGACATCTTTAGAATCATTATAATTGGCGTTTTAACCAAAGAACAGTTTAAGGTAAGATTATAAATCCTAGATAGATAACCAAACTACACTTTAGTGTCTGGCTTCTCCAACATTTGGAAATAATGGCAATAACCCTCTGTGAGTTACTGCTTCAATTAAGACCAGTTTGACTGTATTTAACCTATGATAAAAATAATACATTCTTAACATGAGTGCAGAACAGATGGAGAATGATTCATATAGCCACATTGTCAAATGGTAACCTTTGAAAGTGTGTGTCTAGCTGTCTTGAGATAGATAGTGAATCAGGGGTCCTAGTGTAAGCCTGCTCTGCAGAGAGGGGTTCTGAACTCTGCTGCGGAGGTGTTACTCTTCTAAGCCTGTCACTAGGAAATAAGAAAATCTGACTGCTTCATAAATAAAAATGTTACACCTTTCCACCCACAATTTCCTTGTCCATAAAACAGAACCACTTAGTAACTTCTACTTCCCTCGCTTCTGAGTATTTTCCATCTTTTTCCTGGTTGATATGTAGGGTCTACATAACTCTCCTCCTAACCTGGTCCCACAGTGATACCTAAGTGCTAGAATAGCTATGGGAGGCTGGCTCCTTAAGGCAGGACAATGAAAATCCTAAGATTCCAAGAGTGCTTAAGGATAGGATGGCAGACAAAAACTGAACAATTTCCAGGCAAGCTGAAATGTATCAATTCTCTGAAAAATGTTCCCTGCATATGAATGTTAATTGTTCTTTGCTTAGAAGGGTGTTCGGACAAGAGAAACAAGTGTAACAGTGCTCTCAGAAGGTCTACTTGGGAAAATCGCAAGCAAAAGGTGTTTTGAGATGCCTGTCTTACAGATGAGACCAGCCTGATTTATATGTGTATTCTTTCCCTTTATTTTAGAACTTCCAATGTCCAAGGCATCTAAAAAGGTGGGACTCTTGAAATGGCAGCCCTCTGGGTTAGCAAATGTAATCAACATTCAGGATGACACATTTTTGTTTTCTCCTACTGCTGTTTTTGTATTATATACGTTTCTGAACTTTATCTGCTTAACATTTGAAATTTTAAAAACTTTTCTGAATGAAACATAATTTTCCCATACTTACAACTATTCTTTCAGAAATGGCATTATGCTTTTACTCAATAATTCATTATGTTCTTACTAGTTTTCTAAGAATAGTAATTTTAGTTTTTAAGTTTCTCCTGCTCCATACATATTCATTCATATTCTCTCTCTCTCAGATGCTGTGTGGATAGTGGTATCTTATTGGGAGTTTTGGTCTTCTTTTCAAAGCTAGAAATTTTTGTCGAATGTCTACTGATCTGGGTAGTCAATCATTCTGTCTACAAGGAAGGAGCCACAAATCCGTCATTTTCTTTTCCACAGAATCATGCCTTGGTGTATGGTGCATCAGTCAGTCTGCATGAGTGAGAAAGACTCATTCTTTGTTGCAGGTGCTGAGCTCACCCCGTTCCTTCCTAGTACAACTTCTGCAGGGAATAAACCTCTCATTCCATAAAGGGGTGAGGAAGGAAGGGGCCATTGATTTGTGACCAGCCTGTTTTCAGTGTCCCATGCCTTACCTGACTATGGCTTGCCTCTTCTGCCTGCAGCCCCTCACATTGACAGAGTTCTGGGGAGTGTATGGCCCTATTTCTTGCAGACAGTAGGTTTTCACAGACCTTAGATTTCAACTTTGGCTACTCTGTAGGTCACCTGCCATTCCTCAATCTGCTTTGCATCTTAAGAAATGTGTTGCTAGCTGCCATGATTGTTATGTCAGCTTCTGTTCTCATTGTCCTTTGTTGGTTACCATTCGTATTCCTTTAGTCTCATTTGATGGTCATCGGAAGGTGTTTGAGGCCTCAGCTGTGTTCATGTGTACTCCTAGGTTTAACTTCTGGTGGATTCCCTTAAAACAGAAAGGGAAACTTACAGTGGGCCCAGACCAAGTCTCCTGCCCCACCTCCCTCCATGATGAAGATGCTTCTTCTCATCCTATTGGCTCACACCAGAGTCCATTGCTGTTTCCATGACTTCTTATCCTGACTATACCAACCCCAGTTCCAGAAAAATATGCGTTAATGTCTCTTTTCCCCATATCCTCATTTACATGCCACATGCCCTGGATGTACTACTCCAGACTTCTTTCAACTTTTCAGCCTCTCCTTGGCAGCAATGTGGAAGTCTCGTGGGCCAGGTTGAAGTCTCCCTTTTCATTTTTTTTAAACTTTTATTGAATAAATATAAATTTCCAAAGTACAGCTTATGGATTTCAATGGCTTTCCCCCCCCATAACTTCCCTCCCACCTGAAACCTTCCCATCTCCCGCTTCCTCTCCCATTCCATTCACATCAAGATTCATTTTCAATTCTCTTTATATACAGAAGATCAGTTTAGTATATACTAAGTAAAGATTTCAGCAGTTTACACCCACACAGAAACACAAAGTGTAAAGTACTGTTTGAGTACTAGTTATAGCATTAAATCACAATGTACAGCACATTAAGGACAGAGATCCTACATGAGGAGTAAGTGTACAGTGACTCCTGTTGTTTACTTAACAATTTGACACTCTTGTTTATGGTATCAGTAATCTCCCTAGGCTCTAGTCATGAGTTGCCAAGGCTATGGAAGCCTTTTGAGTTCATGGACATTGATCTTATTTAGACAAGGTCATAGTCAAAGTGGGGGTTCTCTTCTCTCTTCAAAGAAAGGTACCTCCTTCTTTAATGGCCCGTTCTTTCCACTGGGATCTCACTCGCAGAGATCTTTCATTTAGATTTTTTTTTTGCCAGAGTGTTTTGGCTTTCCATGCCTAAAATACTCTCATGGGCTCTTCAGCCCAGATACAAATGCCTTAAGGGCTGATTCTGAGGCCAGAGTGCTGTTTAGGACATCTGCCAGAAGTCTCCCTTTTCAAAGACGAAGGATAGAAGTGATGATCAATGCTGTAAAAGTAGCATCAGTTAACAGTGGAGCAGATACAACCATTTTAGCACAGGGAACTGGGGAAAGCCATGGATCCTGCTGTTTCCCATATTTTTTCCTCCTCTCCCTCCTCTCACCCCTTTCTTCCTCTTCCAAACTGACCACAAAGAAAGTGTTCCAAGCCTTTCCTTGGAGGAATTCTGCTGTGTACAATTCTTTTTTTTTTTTTTTATAAAATCTTTATTACAAAAGCAGAGTATCAGTGACAATGACAATGATCATGATTTTGGAAGAGGATTGGGATGAGAGGGACCTTGCTGGATGTGTAAGGTGGATCTTTAATCCAGAAATTTGCTTTTCTCATTTCATTTAATTTCTAGTGTTGGCTGATAAGGAAGGCCATCTCTTAGTTGATAAAGATAAATTCAAAGGTGGAAAATGAGCTTTATTAACTTAAAAATATTTCTTGCAAAATTTTTTTTAACTTTTATTTAATGAATATAAATTTCCAAAGTACGACATATGGATTACAATGGCTTCCCCCCCATACCATCCCTCCCACCCACAACCCTCCCCTTTCCCACTCCCTCTCCCCTTCCATTCACATCAAGATTCATTTTCGATTATCTTAATATACAGAAGATCAGCTTAGTATGCATTAAGTAAGGATTTCAACAGTTTGCTCCCACACAGAAACATAAAGTGAAAAATAATAGATGATTTTTTTAAATGATGATGAAATCAGATCAGACCTATTGTCATGTTTAATCCCAGTGAGAGTCAAGTTGGGAATTGATAATTTCTTTTTTTTTTTTTTTTTTTTTTTTTTTTTTTACAGAGGATCAGTTTAGTATGCATTAAGTAAGGATTTCAACAGTTTACACCCCCATAGAAACACAAAGTGAAATATATTGTTTGAGTACTCGTTATAGCATTAAATCTCAATACACAGCACATTAAGGACAGAGATCCTACATGAGGAGTAAGTGCACAGTGACTCCTGTTGTTGACTTTACCAATTGACACACCTGTCTATGGCATCAGTAATCTCCCTATGCTCCAGTCATGAGTTTCCAAGGCTATGGAAGCCCTCTGAGTTCTCCGACTCTTATCTTGTTTAGACAAGGTCATAGTCAAAGTGGAGGTTCTCTCCTCCCTTCAGAGAAAGGTACCTCCTTCTTTGATGACCTGTTCTTTCCACTGGGATCTCACTCGCAGAGATCTTTTGCCAGAGTGTCTTGGCTTTCCATGCCTGAAATACTCTCATGGGCTTTTCAGCCAGCTCCGAATGCCTTTAGGGCTGATTCTGAGGCCAGAGTGCTATTTAGGACATCTGCCATCCTATGAGTCTGCTGAGTATCTCACTTCCCATGTTGGATCACTCTCTCCTTTATTTACTCCATCGGTTAGTGTTAGCAGGTACTAGACTTGTCTATGTGCTCCCTTTGACTCTTAGTCCTTCCACCATGACCAACTGTGAACTGAAATTGATCACCTGGAACAGTGAGATGGCATTGGTACATGCCACCTTGATGGGATTGAATTGGAATCCCCTGGTATGCTTCCAACTCCACCACTTGGGGCAAGTCAGCCTGAGCATGTCCCAAATTATACATCTCTTCCCTCTCCCATTCCCACTCCCATATTCAACAGGGATCACATTTCAGTTAATTTTCAACACTTAAGGATAACTGTGCATCAATTACAGAACTAAACCAGTCATATTAAGTAGAACAGATAAAAAAACTACTAAGAGGGATAATGTATTAAGTTGCTCATTAACAGTCAGGGCTATGCTGATCAAGCCACCGTTTCCCATAGTGTCCACCTCACTCCAACAGGTTTCCCTCTTGGTGTTCAGTCAGTCGTCACCGATCAGTGAGAACATATGGTATTTGTCCCTTTGGGACTGGCTTATTCACTCAGCATGATGTGTTCCAGATTCCTCCATTTTGTTGCACATGACTGGATTTCATTGTTTCTTACTGCGGTATAGTATTCTAAAGAGTACATATCCCATAATTTCCTTATCCAGTCTACCATTGATGGACATTTAGGTTGGTTCCAGGTCTTAGCTATTGTGAATTGAGCTGCAATAAACATTAGGGTGCAGACCTCTTTTTTGTTTGCCAATTTAATTTCCTTTGGGTAAATTCCAAGGAGTGGGATGGCTGGGTCGAATGGTAGGGTTATCTTCAGGTTTCTGAGGAATCTCCAGACTGACTTCCATAGTGGCTTGACCAGTTTGCATTCCCACCAACAGTGGGTTAGTGTCCCTTTTTCCCCACATCCTCGCCAGCATCTGTTGTTGGTAGATTTCTGCATGTGAGCCATTCTAACCGGGGTGAGGTGAAACCTCATTGTGGTTTTGATTTGCATTTCCCTAATTGCTAATGACCTTGACCATTTTTTCATGTGCCTGTTGGCCATTTGGATTTCCTCTTTTGAAAAATGTCTATTGAGGTCCTTGGCCCATCTCTTAAGTGGGTTGTTGGTTTTGTTTTTGTGGAGTTTCTTGATCTCTTTGTAGATTCTGGTTATTAACCCTTTATCTGTTGCATAGTTTGCAAATATTTTTTCCCATTCTGTCGGTTGTCTCTTCACTCTCCTGACTGTTTCTTTTGCAGTACAGAAACTTCTCAATTTGATGCAATCCCATTAGTTGATTTTGGCTTTGACTGCCTGTGCCTCCCGGATCTTTTCCAGAAATTCTTTGCCTGTGCCAATATCTTGAAGGGTTTCTCCAATGTTCTCTAGTAACTTGATGGTGTCAGGTCGTAGATTTAGGTGTTTAATCCATGTTGAGTGGATTTTTGTGTAAGGTGAAAGGTAGGGGTCTTGCTTCATGCTTCTGCACGTGGAAATCCAATTTTCCCAGCACCATTTATTGAATAGACTGTCCTTGCTCCAGGAATTAGTTTTAGATCCTTGATCAAATATAAGTTGGCTGTAGATGTTTGGGTTGATTTCTGGTGTTTCAATTCTGTTCCATTGGTCTATCCGTCTGTTTCTGTACCAGTACCATGCTGTTTTGATTACAACTGCCCTGTAGTATGTCCTGAAATCTGGTATTGTGATGCCTCCGGCTATGTTTTTGTTGTACAAGATTGCTTTAGCTATTCGAGGTCTCTTGTGCCTCCATATAAATTTCAGCACCATTTTTTCCAGATCTGAGAAGAAGGTCTTCAGTATCTTGATTGGTATTGCATTGAATCTGTAAATTGCTTTTGGGAGAATGGACATTTTGATGATATTGATTCTTCCAATCCATGAGCATGGAAGATTTTTCCATTTCTTGGTATCCTCTTCTATTTCTTTCTTTGAGGTTTTGTAATTTTCATCGTAGAGATCTTGAACGTCCTTGGTTAAGTTTATTCCAAGGTATTTGATTGTTTTTGTAGCTATTGTGAATGGGATCGATCTTAGAAGTTCTTCCTCAGCCGTGGCATTGTCTGTGTATACAAAGGCTGTTGATTTTTGTGCATTGATTTTATACCCTGCTACTTTGCCAAACTCTTCTATGAGTTCCAATAGTCTCTTAGTAGAGTTCTTTGGGTCCCCTAAATACAGAATCATGTCATCTGCAAAGAGGGATAGTTTGAGTTCTTCCTTCTCAATTTGTATCCCTTTAATTTCTTTTTCTTGCCTAATAGCTCTGGCTAGAACCTCCAGAACTATATTGAATAGCAGTGGTGAGAGTGGGCATCCCTGTCTGGTACCAGATCTAAGTGGAAATGCTTCCAACTTTTCCCCATTCAATAGGATATTGGCCGTGGGTTTTTCATAGATTGCTTTGATTGTATTGAGGAATGTTCCTTCCAAACCCAGTTTGCTTAGAGTTTTCATCATGAACGGGTGTTGTATTTTATCAAATGCTCTCTCGGCATCTATTGAGATAATCATATGGTTTTTCTTCTGCAGTCTGTTAATGCGGTGTATCACATTGATTGTCTTGTGCACATTAAACCATCCCTGCATACCAGGGATAAATCCCACTTGGTCTGGGTGGATGATCTTTCTGATGTGTTGTTGCATTCTATTGGCAAGAATTTTATTGAGGATTTTTGCATCTATGTTCATCAGGGATATTGGTCTGTAATTCTCTTTCAGTGCTGCATCTTTCTCTGGCTTAGGAATTAAGGTGATGCTGGCTTCATAGAAAGAATTTGGGAGGATTCCCTCTTCTTCGATTGCTCTGAATAGTTTGAGAAGAATTGGAGTTAGTTCTTCTTTAAATGTCTGGTAGAATTCAGCAGTGAATCCATCTGGTCCTGGGCTTTTCTTCGTTGGGAGGGCCTTTATTACTGTTTCAATTTCTGTCTCAGTTATGGGTCTGTTTAGGTTTTCGATGTCTTCCTGGTTCAATTTAGGCAGGTTGCATGTGTCCAGGAATCTATCCATTTCTGATAGGTTTCCCTGTTTGCTGGCATACAAGTCCTTGTAGTAATTTCTGATGATTCTTTTTATTTCTGTGGTGTCTGTTGTTACATTTCCTGTTGAATTGATCCCTTAATCATTATGTAGTGTCCCTCTTTGTCTCTCTTAACAGTTTTTGTGGTAAAGTTTATGTTGTCCGATATTAAGATGGCTACGCCCGCTCTTTTTTCATTTCTGTTGCCATTGTATATCTTTTTCCAGCCTTTCACTTTCAGTCTGTATGGATCTTTGTTGGAAAGATGTGTTTCTTGTAAGCAGCAAATAGATGGGTTTTGTTCCTTAACCCAATCAGCCAATCGGTGTCTTTTAACTGGACAGTTCAGGCCATTCACGTTCAATGTGACTAATGATAAGTGGTAACTTTGCCCTGCCATTTGCCAAAGATAAGTTCTAATATATGCTTTGAATTCCCTGTGATCTTTTGCTGTGAGCTTTCCTTCCTTGGTTTCCTTCCTTTACCTTCTTTCATATTGATGACCGTGTTTCTTTGTTTCTGTGTGTAACACATCTTTAAGCATCTTTTGCAGGGCTGGACGAGTGGCAACAAATTCTTTCAATTTCTGTTTGTTATGAAAAGTCTTTATTTCACCTTCATTCACAAATGATAGCTTTGCAGGATATAATATTCTGGGCTGGCAGTTGTTCTCTCTTAGTACCTGGGCTATATCTCGCCATTCCCTCCTAGCTTGTAGAGTTTCTGATGAGAAGTCAGCTGTGAGTCTGATTGGAGATCCTCTGAGAGTAATCTGACGTTTCTCTCTTGCACATTTTAGGATCTTTTCTTTATGTTTCACTGTGGAGAGTTTAATTACAACGTGTCGTGGTGAGGATCTCTTTTGGTCATGTTTATTAGGGGTTCTGTGAGCTTCCTGTACTAGGATTTCTCTGTCCTTCTCCAAACCTGGGAAATTTTCTGCTAATATCTCACTAAAAAGGCCTTCTAATCCTTTCTCCCTCTCCATGTCTTCAGGAACTCCTAGAACCCGAATGTTGGGTTTTTTAATAGTATCCTGAAGATTCCCAACAATATGTTTTAGATTTCTAATTTCCTCTTCTTTTTTTGGTTTGACTGTATCCTTTCCTGTTCTCTGTCTTCTAAGTCCGATATTCTCTCTTCTGCTTCACCCATTCTGTTTGTAAGGCTCTCTATTGTGTTTTTCATTTGATCTATTGAATTCTTCACTTCAGTCACTATCCCAGTTTCCTGTTGTACTAGTTGTTTCGTTTCATTTTGATTCCTCCTTAATATTTCATTTTCAGGAGAGAGATTTTCTATCTTGTCCATTAAGGATTTGTGTAGTTCAAGAATTTGTTTTTGAGAACTTCTTAATGTTCTTATCAATTTTTTGAGATCTGCTTCTTGCATTTCTTCTATGTCATCATCTTCATAATCTTGAATTGGGGTGTCTTTTTCATTTGAGGGCGTCATGGTGACTTCCGTGTTTTTATTACCTTGGTTTTTGCGTTTGTTATTTGGCATATTGGAGATATTTGGTTTCTTCACTGTGGTGCTTTTTCTTGTTATACTATGACTCTAGATTAAGTGGACTGTCTGTTTTTGATGTAGCCTTAGGGCTTGAGATGGGTGTGGCCTGAGAGCTCTGTTTGGTGTGCCAAAGGTGACACTCCCAGGTTAGGCGTGGTAAATCTCTCTCTCTCTCTTTCTTTTTTTTTTTTTTTTTTTTTTTTGATTCAAAAGGGAAGTAATTCCACACAGCTGAACGAAGTTGGAGGTAGTTAGCAGGCAAATGATATACCCACAGGAGCCAGAGATTGGAAGCTCTTTCCCAAGGACCACACAGGGAATCTGTTCTGCCCTCAGAGTGGGCTCAAAGTCTCCTTCAATCTCCCACTGGGTTGCCAAAGTTACGGAATTGTAGCGTCTCTGGAGAGTGCTCACGTGAATTCCGTGAGTTCTCTCCCCCACCGTCTCTTTTTTCACAGTCTCAGTTCAGTAGCACCACAAATTTACTAGGTCCTAATCTCCTGTTAATTCACCCCGCCCAGGGTCAGGTTTTTCTGCTAGGCTCAGGGCCGGTGCAGACCTGAGGTTGCTCTGCTTATGATGTATGTCCAAGATGGCGCCTGCTCTTTGTCTTGCTCGCCCTTGAGAGGTGAGCGGAGAGAGAGAAACCCGTGTCCGTACTAGTCACCCTTTTTTTTTTTCTCTCTCTCTCTCTTCCAGTTAGCCTGGTGAACTTCCCCCCCCAGGGGTCGTTCCCTCTAGTCTCCTCTCTCCGCTTGCCTGCCGGTGTCTCGGGCTATTGAGGTTCGGCTCACCTCGCATTCCAGCGCTGGTGTGTTGAGTCTGCCGCTGGTGTCCCGAACTGTGGGCTCCCATGCTCTCCACACAGGTCCGCTGTGAGTCACGCGTTCCAGAAGAGTTTCTTCTGCTGTTTCCTCCCCTACTCTTCCTTGAACCTGCAGTATCTCCACTTTTATTAAACTATCTCTCCCCAGACTATCAGTGTGCTCCCTTCCTATTCTGCCATCTTGCCTCTAGCCTGTGTACAATTCTTAAACCCAAGAAGATCTTCAATATGTCCAACCTAAATTGCCTCTGACTTAATTTAATGCTATTTTGTTTCATTCAATTCACGGTGGAGAAGGAAAAAGTAATAAGTTTCAATTTCATGGAAGCCCTTCATACTCTTGAAGACAATGATTAAGCCACACCAAGTTTTCTTCCCTAGCCTAAAAAAACTCTGATAAAAATCCTTCTGAAAATGATTTCGAGACTGTGTTCAAAAAATTATTCTTTTTAGGAAACATGATCTGACTGATGTTCTCAGAATTGTCTGGTCTCTTCTGTTTTTCTGGCCATATTTATTTTCTTTTTTGCTTATTTTTAACTAAGCATTCCTTCAATTATACTCTATAAAATTTACGTATAATGTTTAGCACTTACGTACTCAGAACATATGAACCTTAAAAAGTACAACCTTACTCAGCATCAACTAAATCAGGTACCATAATAGTAATTCAGAAGTAATCATTGGCTAACATTGGCCTAATGCAAACATAAACATTGGCTTTCCAGCCAGAGTTTCCTTTTTTGTCTGTTTATAATTGAGACAACAGGCTGTGGATAGGGCCGTGTTTTTGTGCACTCATTGCTTGGACGCAGTTAGCCCTGAGTGTGCCTGTGTGGTTGGCTCAAGCTAAACAAAGAAACAGTGAAAGCACAGCTTTAATCAAGTCCAGTTGGGATCACAGTCTTGGGGTTTGTGTCTGGCCTAAGTCTGGCCTAAAAATTATGCTGCTGCAAAGCAACTTTGCTCAAGTGTCTAAATTTTTGTTCTCAGTTGGAATATATCACGCCTTAAAATAACTTGCACACTGCATTTCCACATGATTGGCTTTCATGTCCCATTTAAGTTCTGCAGTCCTAATAGAGAACCAGTGTCATAGAAAAGGCATATTCTGCAGAAATATTATTTAATACATTTTAAGTCCAGAAAACAGTATTCATTCATCACTAACAGTGGAAGATGATCCATGGCTATTTTGGTGTGTCCAGCAGTCATTCTCTTCTTAGTTAGGAAGCCCTATTACTAAGGAAAATCATTCCATGGGATTTTGAGACACTGACTTCCTCCCCCACTTCCATGTCTAAGCAGTGTGCAGAGGTGGACATGTGGTACAGGCTGTGTCTAGCTGAGTACTACACAGCCCTACCAATGACTATTGTGTAGACAGAGGCAGTGGTACTTTGAAGGAGTTTTTCAGATATCATTCTCAGCCAAGGAAGATGGACAGCTGGGCTAGGACAGTTTGATTTGAATTTCCATCCCAATTAAAAGTCCAAATTACTCAGATCTATCAGAAACACTGCATCTTTCATCCAAGGAAATGAGGCCTGAAATGTCCAAGTGATTTGCTTAAGTCAACACAGAGCTAGTTAGCTGTGGACCTGTGTTTAATCTTGAACTCTCTTAACCTTTCACTCTTTTATCTCTGGGGCACCTGCTAGGCATCAGGCTCTGATGGCACATTTTCAACCCCCATCCCTTCAAGCTTCTAGTCTGTTTCTCCTTAATTTTTCATATTGATCTGAATAAGTGTTTTGATGATGTGTATTTCTCAACAATTCTAAAATTTCCGACAGTGTTTCCAAAAGCATAGTTTTATCATAATAAAATTAACTGCAAAGAAGAGAATGAAAGGTTTTTCACAGAAACATGGCTATTCAATTTAAATCTTAAAACCCTTTGTAATTATCTCATTTTATGGGTGAAATAAAACAAGAAGTAGGAAGATTAAGGCATGTTGCCAAATTTATACACCTGTCAGTCTATTTTTAGAAATAATTTTTTTGCTTGTTGCCTAGTTTATAAAGGCTGAATGTAAGAAATTGAACTAATGTTAAATGCATTTTCTTATCTATCCTCATATAATTATATGTATGATATTTTTGCTTTAGCAAAGATGATTATTCTTGGAATATTACCTTAAATATCTTAAGTACCAAATAAATACCATTAGTATAATGATTACTTTGACTATAAGTGCCAAATATTTGCATTTTGATAAGGCTGTAAGAGTTTTAAGATTCTTCCCTCTGCAATTGTTTAGGGATGTTAAGTGATCTTTCACCTTTGCCTATATCGGTTTCCCCAAACACATAATTTCCAAGACCTCTTATGAAGACAAAGAAATGCAAGAAGCTCTAAAATGATTAGAACAAAAATGGTAAGTATGAGGCATAGCTCATCTATTTATCTATTAGATTCAAATGTTTCTTGTCATATGCCAACTTACGAGGCAGAGGCGAAAATATACAATGTATATAAATTTTTTTTTGACAGGCAGAGTGGACAGTGAGAGAGAGAGACAGAGAGAAAGGTCTTCCTTTGCCGTTGGTTCACCCTCCAATGGCCGCCACGGCTGGCGCGCTGCAGCCAGCGCACCGCGCTGATCCGAAGGCAGAAGCCAGGTACTTATCCTGGTCTCCCATGGGGTGCAGGGCCCTAGCACCTGGGCCATCCTCCACTGCACTCCCTGGCCACAGCAGAGAGCTGGCCTGGAAGAGGGGCAACTGGGACAGAATCCGGCGCCCCAACCGGGACTAGAACCCGGTGTGCTGACGCTGTAAGGTGGAGGATTAGCCTATTGAACCACGGCGCCGGCCACAATGTATATAAAATTAACCATCAAGTTAAGTCAATTTATTTTTTGTTTTTTAATCTTATAAACCAAATCTAATTTCTGCTCTTTATTTTTTCCCAGAAGCCTTTTATATAAGTTATACATACTTCATGCATTTCATGAATACAAATTTAGGAACCTAGTGATTCTTCCCACTCTACCCTCGCTCCCACTCACAGTCCACCCTTCCTCCTCCCTCCCTACTCCCATTCTCATTTTTTACTAAGATCTTTTTCAATTAACTTTATACACGTAAGATTAACAACACAAAAACTACAGAGTTCAACAAATAGTATGAAAAAATAATGTCCCTTAATAGTCAAGACAAGGGCTGTTCAAAGTCATCACATATCAAATTGTTAATTTCACTTCTATAGATTACTTTTTAGGTGCTCTATTAGCTACCACAGATCAAGGAGAACACATGGTATTTGTCCTTCTGGTTCTGGCTTATTTTACTAAGTATAATGTCCAGTTGCATCCATTTTGATGCAAATGATGATTTCATTTTTTAATGGCTGTGTAGTGTTCCATGGTGTATATATATATATATCCCATAATTTCTTCATCCAATCTTCATTTGATGGACATCTGGGTTGATTCCATATCTTAGCTAATGTGAATTGAGCTACATAAACATGAGGGTACAGATAACTCTTTCATATGATAATTTAATTTCCCTTGGGTTAAATTCCCAGGAGTAGGATGGCCAGGACGTGTTGTAGGCCTATATTCAAATACTTGAGATATCTCCATACTGTCTTCCACAATTGCTGTACCAGTTTACACTCCTACCAACAGTGAATTAGGGCATCTTTTTACCCACATCCTTACCAGAATGTGTTGTTTGTTGATTTCTGTATGAAAGCCATTCTACCTGGGGTGAAATGAAACCTCATTTTGGTTTTGATTTGCACTTCCCTGATGGCTAGTGTTCCTGAGGATTTTTTTCATGTGTCTGTTGGCCATCTGAATTTCCTCTTTTGAAAATTGCCTGTGTGAGTTCTTTTCCCATTTCTTAACTCAATTGTTTATTGTTGTTGAATTTCTTGAACTCTTAAATATTCTTGTTATTAAGCATTTATCAGTTTCATATTTTCAAATAATTTCTCCCTATCTGTTGTTTGTGTCTTCACTTTTCTGAGTTTCAATTGTAGTACAGAAGCTTTTCAATTTAATGTAATCCCATTTGCCAATTTTGGCTTTGATTACCTGTGTTTCTGGGATCTTTTCAAAGAAGTCTTTGCCTTTGCCAAAATTTCTCTAAAGTTGGTAGTATAGGGTTGTAGATTTAGGTCTTTGATCCATTTTGAATTTTTTTGTGTAAAGTGTAAGCCAGGATTCTTGCTTGATACTTCTGCTTGTGGAGATAAATTTTTCCTAGCACCATTTGTTGAAGAAACTCTCCTTGCTCCAGGGATTAATTTTAGCTCCTTTTTCAAAGATAAGGTGATTGTAGATGTATGGATTGATGTCTGGAGTTTCAATTCTAATTGGGCTAGCTTTCCGTTTTAGTGCCAGCGCCAGGCTGTTATGATTGTAACTACCCTGTAGTATGTCTTGAGATAGGGTATTGTGATATCTCCAGGTTTGTCTTTGTTGTGTGAAATTGCTTTAGCTATTTGGTGTCTCCTGTGTTTCCATATGAATTTCAGCATTATTTTTTTCTATATCTTAGAAGATTGTGATTGGTATTTTGGTTGGTATCCCATTGAATCTGTCAGTTGCTTTTGGTAGTATGGACATTCTGATAATTTTTGTTCTTATTCATGAACATGGAAGATTTTTCCCATTTCTGGGTGTCATCTATTTCTTTAATGTTTTATAATTTTTCATTGTACAGATCTTTGACATTCTTGGTTAAATTTATTCCAAGGTATTTGATTCTTTTTGGATCCATTATGAATGGGACTGATCTTAAAAGTTCTTCCTCAGCCAGGCATTGTCTGTGCATACAAAGGCTACTGATTTTTGTGCGTTAATTTTATATCCCACTACTTTACCAAACTCTTTTATGAGTTTCAGTAGTCTCTTGTGGAGTATTTCGGATCCCCTATATATAGAATCATGTCATCTACAAACAGGGATAGTTAAGACTTCCTCATTCAAAATTTATATCCCTCAATTTCTTTTTCTTGCCTAATGGCTCAGGCTGAAACTTCTAGGACTATCACATCTATCATGTGTGTGTGTGTGTGTGTGTGTGTGTGTAATAGCAGTGGTGAAAGTGAGCATCCTTTTCTGGTTCCAGATCTTAGTGGGAATGCTTCTAAATTTTCCCAATTCAATAGAATGCTTTGGCCATGGGTTTTTCACAAATTGCCTTGTTTGTGTTGAGTAACGTTCCTTCTTTACCCAATTTGTTTAAGGTTTTCATCATGAAAGTATGTTCTATTTTATCAGATGCTTTCTTTGCATCTATTGAGATAAGCATATAATTTTTGTTCTTTGGTTTGTTAATGTGATGTATCACAGTTATTGATTCGGAAATGTTGAACCAATACTGCATACCATGGATAAATCCCACTTGGTCCCTGTCAATGATACTTCTGATGTGTTATGGGATTCGATTAGCTAATGTTTTGTTGAGGGTTTTTTGCATCTATATTCATCAGGGATATTGGTCTATAGTTCTCTTACTCTCTTGCATCTTTTTTTGGCTTAGGAATTAAAGTGATGCAAGCTTCCTAGAAAGAGTTTGGAAGGATTCCCTCCCTTCAATTCTTTTGAATACCTTGAGAAGAACTGGAGTTAGTTCTTTAAATGTCTGATAGAATTCCGCAGTAAAGCCATCAGGTCCTGAGGTTTTCTTTGTTGAGAGGATCAATTCAATTTCTGTCTTGGTTATTGGTCTGTTTTGGTTTTCTATGTCTTATTGGCTCAATTTTGGCATGTTGAGTGTTTCCATGAATCTAGCCATTTCTTCTAGTTTTCCCAATTGGTTAGCACACAGCTGGTTGTCATAAATTCTGATGGTTCTTTTTATTTCTGCAGTATCTATTTCCTTTTCTATCTAAATTTTATTGATTTGGGTCTTCTCCTTTTTTCTTTCTCTTTTTTGTTGGTTAATTGGGCCAATGGTGTATCAATTTTGTTTATTTTTTTAAAAAACTCTTTGTTTTGCTGACCTTTTGTATTTTTTGTTTCAATTTCATGTATCACTTTTCTAATTTTAATTATTTCTTTTCTCCTACTATTTTGGGTTTAGTTTACTACTGTTTTTCTAGGTCCTTGAAATGTACCAACAGCTCATTTATTTGCTGCATTTCTGTTGGGGAACGGGACAGCCTGGCCAGCTGTGCCCCTCCCGACATGTACAAGCACAAGAAGTTTAGTGCTGGGCTTTTTCCACCCTGCCCGTTGCTAATTGCAAGATCCTGTTTTGACTTAAGCATCCTGTTATTGCATGTTTCCCACACTTACTAAGTTTTGTTTCTTGCTGAGTTGGTAACATGTTTTCCACGAATCATATATAAACAGGTGGACGGTGGGAGGGATATATAAGAGGGTTGGAGGAGGCGAAGACGGCGGGCGTTCGCGACATGTAAAGCGAGTCTGCTGAAAAATAAAGTGGAAGCTGAAAAGCCGATAAACGCGTCTGGTGTCTCCGAGGTCTTGCCGGCGTTAACCTATCCGGAAGGTGCACGCCTGCACATTTCCAATTTCTTGACGTAGGTGCCAATTGTTACAAACTTTTCTCTTAAAACTGCTTTTACTGTATCCCATAAGTTTTGATATGTTGTGTTGTTGTCTTCATTTGTTTCCAGAAATTTTTTTCTCTTTCGATTTTTTTCTATGACCCACTGTTCATTCATAAGCATGTTGTTTAGTCTCCATGTGTTTGTATATGTTCTAGAGATTCCTGAGTAGTTGATTTATAGTGTCATTGCATTGTAGTCAGAGAAGATGCATAGTATGATTTCAATTTTTTTTTTTTTTTGAATTTGCTGAGACTCCTTTTATGGCCTAGCATATGATCTATCCTAGAAATAGGTCCATGTACTGGTGAAAACAGTGCATATTCTGCAACTGTAGGATGAAAAGTTCTGTAGATATCTGTTAGGTCCATTTGGTCTATACTGTTATTAATTCTGTTTCCTCACTGATTTTCTGTCTGGTTGATTTGTCCATTGCTAAAAGTGGATTATTGAACTCCCCCCATTTGTACTATATTGGTGTCTATGTCTTCCTTTACATCCATTAAGATTTCCTTTTTTTTAAAGATTATTTATTTATTTGAGAGGTAGAGTTACAGACAGAGAGAGGGAGAGACAGAAAGAAAGGTCTTCCACCTGCTGGTTCATTCCCAAAATGGCCACAATGGCCAGAGCTGTGCCAATCCGAAGCCAGGAGTCAGGAGCCTCTTCCTGTTCTCCCATGTGGGTGCAGGGGCCTAAGGACCTGAGCCATCTTTCCAAGGCCACAGCAGACAGTTGGATTGGAAGAGGAGCAGCCAGGACTAGAACTGGTGCCCATATGGGATGCTGGCGCTTCAGGCAGGGAATTAAATCTCTGTACCATGGCACCAGCCCCATTAACATTTCTTTTAAATAGTCAGGTGCCCTGTAATTGGGTTTGTATACATTTATTTTAGTCACATCTTCCTGTTTAATTGATCCCTTAATCATTACATAGTGCCTTACTTCATCTGTTTTAACACTTTTTGTTTTAAGGTCTATTTTGTCTGATATTAGGATGGTTACATCACTCTTTTTTGGTTACTGTTAGCATAGAATATCTTTTTCCACCCTTTAACTTTTAGTCTGTGTATCTTTTTTGGTGAGATGTGTTACTTGTAGGCAGCAAATAGATGGGTCTTGTTAATCCACTCAGCCAGTCTGTATCTTTCAACCAGAGAGTTGAAGCCATTTACATTGTAGGTGATAACTGAGAAGCACTGAGTTGGCCCTGATATTTTCCAAAATTAGCCTTATTTTTTACTTTGGGTTTCCTTTGTACTTTTACTGGGAGATTTCCTGCTTCACCTTCTTTCATAGTGCTGACCATGTTTCTATATGTAGCACATCCTTACACATCTTTTGTAAGGCTGCACAAGCACTGACAAATTCTTTCAATTTCTGTTTGTATGGAAGGTCTTTATTTCACCTTCATTCATAAATAGAGCTTTGCAGGGTATTGTGTTCTGAGTTGATAGTTTATTTCTCTTAAGACTTGGAATATATCTTGCCATTCTCTTTTAGCCTGTAGGGTTTCTGATGAGAAGATGCCAGTGAGTATAATTGGAGATCCTCTGAAAGTAATCTGGCATTTCTCGTGTACGTTTTAGAGTTGCTTCTTTATCTTTTACTATAGAGAGTTTGACTATGATGTGTCGTGGTGAAGATCTTTACTGGTCACCTCTTTTAGGAGTTCTATTTGCTTCTTGTAAAGAACGTACCTTTCTTTCTCAAAATTGGGCAAGTTTTCTATAATTATTTCACTGAAAATGCCTTCTACTTCTTTCTCTCTTTCCACAGCTTCAGGAACTCCTAAGATCTGTATGTTGGGTCATTTGATAGTATCCTATTCAACTCCAGCATTGTTCTTAATTTTTCTAATTTCTTATTTTTAGATCCTACCCTATAATTTCCAGAAATTTTTCTTCTAACTTGGATACTCTTTCTTCTGCCTCACTGAGTCTGTTGTTTAGACTTTCCACTGCACTTTTTATTTCATCTATTGAATTTTTCATTTCTAATATTTCATTTTGATTTCTCTTTAAAATCTCAATTGCATGGGAAATTTTTTCACTGTCATTAATGAATTTCTTTAATTCTAGGACTTTATTCTGACTAGCAATTCTTTAATCAATTTTTTGAATTCTGTTTCCAACAATTCTTTAATTTCTTCATCTTCACATTCTAGTATTGATGTGTTGTTGTGTTCCTTTGGGAGCATCATGTTGTCTTTATTCTTGTTTCTTGGATTTCTGTGTTTATGTTTAGGCATTTGTGGAGATACTTGTTGGTTGTTTTTTGTTTCTCGCTTATGGCTTTTATCTTTGGAATATGCCTCTGTGGTTTAGTAGAGTGTCTGCTCTTTCAGTACATACCCAGAACCATTGGCTGGGTATGGCCACAGAGCTCTCTGTTCAGTACTCCAGGCTGAGGCGAGTGTCCAAGGTGACACCCAGGTTTGGCATGTTCAATCTCCTCTTTCTTGTTCTTTATTTTTTATCAGAGGGGAGTTTTGATTAGCTCTGTTGCCACAGTCTCATGCTTATTTTCCCTCCTCCAAGGTGACTGATACTCAGGCACTAACCCCAGAGGGGGTGATATTCATCTTGAACTACACAAAGGATCTATGCATGTCCTCAGTGTGAAGTGAGCACAAATCCTGCAGCAATGACCCACCCCTTGGAATCAGTGAGCCCAGAGCATGTGGAGCCACCCACAGCGACTGCCCAGAGAGCCAGCCACAGTTGGTGCACTCCCATGTAGCCACAGTGTTTTCACTTGTGTCCCAACACAGAAGGCTTCCACAGTCATAGGCACACAGCCTCCTGTCAGTTCTCCCAGACAGACTCTGGTGTCTCCTCTCAGCTGATTGCTGTTCATGCAGACACAAGCTTGTGTAGCTGTTACATATGGCCAAAATGGTGCCTGCACTCTCTCAGCTAGTTATAGGACATTGTTGTCAGTTGGTCTGGGAAAGAGAAACTTTCTCCCTTTTTTCCCTCTTGGTTGGCAGGTACATTGTCCCCAATAGGGCCCCAGGCAGGGTTCACTTCAGGATCTCCCCGCAGCTTCATCACCAGTGGCTTGGGCTATTGCAGTCTGGTCTCACCTCATTCTCCAAAGCTTGTGCTGAGGCTCTCGGCTCTTGGCGTCCTGTGTAGTGTCCGTGTTCATGCTGCTCATCCACAACCTCTGTGTAGATCCACAGTGTCCCTGTAACTTGCGTGGAGTTTCCACTGTAGTTTTTTCCCCAACTCTTTCCTGAGACTGCACTTTCTCCTCAACATATATTTTAAATAAGCATGAAGTTTATAAACTTACTTTAAATATGTGACTTTTTTATTGTATCTAAATAAAGCTGTTTTTGAAGAAAGGATGAGATAGACCTATTTGAGTCAACTCACTTTCACCAGAAGGAATCTACACCTGTAAAGAAAAACAGGTAAAATTGTTGGCATCATACCTTTTGTGAAATACATGTAGTTTGGAAAGGGTGACTTTGTGATAACACAACGAGCCATGGACTACAATGAGCCTATGCCAGAGCCAGGCTCCAGGGTGGCTTCCAATAATCCCTCCTTTCTGTAATTCATGCCCTTTTGTAGTTCTTTCCAATATGTATTAGAGTTTGTCTGTGTGACCACAGAATAAGGCAGAAACCATGTCTTAAATGGCATCGTGTCTCCTTTGTCTCTCACTTTGGTTGTGGCTCTAGAGAACACAAGAGTAATTTTATGGAGAGGTCCACAAGGGAGATACGCAGATCTCTGGCCTTGTGAGTGAGCCATCGTGGAAGAGGACACTCCAGCCACACAGCTCAGCCTTTAGATGACTGCTCCTTCCTGGGAGCCAGAACCGTCCAGCTAAGCTTGGCCCAGATTCCTAACTCTCAGAAACTTCATAAGGTAATAAATACTTTTTGTTTTAAGACATTAAGATTGGGAAGGATTTTCTATGTGGCATTAAGTAATAGAACTTATATTCATTTTTGTTTATGTATGTGTGTGTGTATATATATGCATCCTCATATAACAGTTGTATTAAAGTATAACTGACATACAATAATACATACATTTAAAGTATAAAATCTCATAATTAGATATGATAGATATGCTATACATCACATGTATCAGTGAATTACCACTAAAATCAGATAATAAACACAACTATCTTTCTCCCAAAGTACCTCATGCACACTTGTTTCCCCTTTCTTGACCCTTCCAACTCCTTCATCCCAAGGTAACCACTGTTAACTTCTGCTATTATATTTTCCTTGCATTTTTTGGATTAGGTATAAATGAAATCCTACAGTTTGTACTCACTGTGTTTTACTAAGCATAATTATTTTTAAATTTATTCACATTAGTGCATTATATATACTGCCTTCAATCTTATTTCAGTGGTAATTCACTTTTGTTTTTTAAGATTGAATCTGTTTATTTGAAGGCTGAGTTAGAGAGGAAGAGACAGAGATTTGCCATCTGCTGGTTCACTCCCTAAATGGCTGCAACAGCCAATGCTGGGCCAGTCTAAAACCAGGAGCCAGGGGTTTCTTCAAGGTCTTCCACACGGGTGCAGGGGCCCAAGCATCTGGGCTGTCTTCCGCTGCTTTCCCAGGCACATTAGCAGGAACTGGATCAGAAATACAGCAGCCAGGACTTGAACCAATGCCCGTGTGGCATGCTGGCATGGCCAACATGGCTTAACCCACTGCACCACAGCACTGGCCTCCGGTAATCCACTTTTTAAAAAAAAAATGTATTTATTTGAGAGGCAGATTATAAACAGAGATATGAAGAAACAGAGAAAAATGTCTTCTATCTGCTGGTTCACTCCCCCAGTGACCACAATGGCCAGAGCTGGGCCAATCCAAATCTAAGAGCCAGGAGCTTCTTCCAGGTCTCCCACAGAGGTACAGGGGCCTAACCACCTGGGCCATCTTCTGCTTTCCCAGGCCATAGCTGAGAGCTGGATCGAAAGTGGAGAAACCAGGACACAAACCAGTGCATATTTGTGATGCTGGCACTGCAAGTGGAGGCTTAGCCCATTATGCCACAGTGCTGGCCCCTGGTAATCCACTTTCTAGTCAGTATTAAATATAGAAAACTTTGTTTATTGATTGATATTTGGATAAAGTTTGACCCATTAAAATAACATTTATAGGAATATTTACACATTAATCTTTAATGAATATTTGCTTTCATTTTTCTTTAGTAAATATCTAAAAGGGAATGTTGGGTCATGTGATTGTATATGTTTAACATTTTAAGGCAGTGCCAAATGGTTTTCCAACATGTTTGTGTCATTTTACATTCCTAGAGAGTTCAAGTGTTTACATATCCTTACTAACACTTGGAATGTAAAGATTTTAATTTGAATACCTTTATCATTTTAATTTTTTTCTGATGACTGATAATGTTAAATATTCTGTCATGTGATTGATTGCTATCCAAATTCACTTCAGATATGTGTTTTGAATATTTCCCCTTTTTCTATTTTGTTAGAATTGAAAGTTCATTATGTGTGATTTGTTTGCACATATTTCTCTCACTTCTCTTTTCATCCATTTGATAGTATATTATTTGAGCAGAAGTCACAAAGAGGGTGTTTGGTCTACCAGTTTAGACATTACTTGAGTTTCCTATATCCCAATACTGGAGTGCCTAGGTTTGCATCCCCATTCTACTCTCAATTCCAGCTTCTCACTAAGGTGTACCTTGGGAAGCAGTAGGTGACACATGAAATACTTTGTTCCTTGCTACTCATGTTGGAGGTTAGGATTGGGTTCTGGGCTCCTGGTTTTAGCCTGACCCATCTTGACAAGAATAGTAGGCATTTGGGGAATGAACCACCAATGGGAAATCTCTGTCTCTTTCAAATTCAACAAATAAACATTATTAAACATTTGATGAGGTCAAAATTAAAAATGTGTTCTTTTAATGGATTTTGATTTTGCTGTAACATCTAGAATAATATTAACTTGTGACTATTTTTCTTTTAATACAGCATTCATTTTGTATGCTAGTGGTTTACGTGTCTTTTTACTCTTTCCTACATACAGAAGAGAAAAATAACTCTGAGATAAAACTTTTGATTATAGTGGAAATTTTGATATTAACAAATATTTATTTCTCTTAAGGGATACAAATTTCATGTATTTCATAGAGAGAGAGATTTAGAAGCATTAGTGATGCTTCCCACTCTACCCTCCTTAACCCCCACACTCTCACCCAGCATTCTCTTTCCTCTCTCATTCCTTCTCTTAATTTTTAGAATGATCTAATTTTAATTTACTTTAAACTTAGAAGATTAAACCTACACTCCTACACTAAAAGTTCAGCAAGTAGCAAGAAGACAAAAACACTTGCTCAACACTAGAAACAAGGGCTATAAGCAACCATTGAATCTCAAATTGCCCATTTTACTCCAGTACATTATATTTCAGGTACTCTACTAGTTACCACAAATAAGGGAAAATAGGTAGTATTTGTCTTTTGGAGACTGGTTTATTTCACTAAGTATAATGGTTTCTAATTGCATCCATTTTGTTGAAAAGATAGGATTTCATTCTTTTTCATGGCTGAGTAGTATTCTATAATGTATATGTAACAAAATTTCTGTATGCAGTCATCAGTTGATGAGCATGTGTGTTGCTTCTATATTTTATATGCTTCTATATATATATATTGAATTGAGCTGTAATAAATGGGAGGGTACAGATGCCTCTTTCAAATACTGATCATTTCCCATGGGTAAATTCCCAGGAGTGGGATTACTGGGTCACATGGTATATCTGTTTTCAGATTTCTGAGGCATCTCCAAACTGTTTTACACAATGGCTGTACTAGTTTACATTCCCACCAACAGTGGATTAGGGTACCTTTCCCCTCACCTCCTTGCCACCATTCATTGTTTTTTTTTTTTTTAATTTTCTGTATGACAGTCATTCTAGTGGGGTGAGGTGACACATCACTGGGGTTTTTATTTGCCTTTCCTTGATGACAAGTGACTCTGAGCATTTTCCCAAGTGTCTGTTAGCCATTTGAACTTCCTCTTTTGAAAAATGTCTGTTTAAGTTCTTTGCCCATTTCTTCACTGAATTGTTTGTTGTTGTTGAATTTCTTGAGGTCTTTACATATTCTGGATGTTAATCCTTTACCTTTTTGTAGTTTGCAAATATTTTCTCCCTTTCTGTTAACCTCCTCATGTTGCTGAGTGTTTCTTTTGCAGTGAAGAAGCTTCTCAGCTACAGGTAATCCCATTTGTCAATTTTCACTTTGATTGGCTGAGCTTCTGGAGACTTTTCCAAGAAGTCTTTGCGTATGCCAATGTTTATAGAGTTAACTCCATTTTTCTCTAATTATGTGATGGTATCAGGTCTTAGATTTAGATCGCTCCAATACATTACATTTCAGGTACTCTATTAGTTGCATCAGTACAGGGAAAACATACAATATCTGTCTTTTTGGAACTGGTTGATTTCACGAAGTATAATGGTTTCCAGTTGTGACCATCTTGCTACAAAAGAGAGCATTTCATTTTTTTACAGTTGCATAGTAATCCATCGTGTATATAAACCATAATTTCTTTATCCAGTCAACAGTTGATGGACATCTGGGTTGATTCCATATCTTAGCTATTGTAAATTGTGCTGCAAGGAAAATGGAGGTACAGATAACTCTCTCATATGCTGATTTCTTTTGATTTGGGTAAATTCCCAGGAGTAGGATGCCTGGATCATATGGTAAGTCTGTATTTAGATTTCTGAGATATCTCCATAGTGTCTTCCATAGTGGTTACACCAGTTTACATTCCCATCAGCAGTGGACCAGGGTACCTTTTTCCTCACATCCTTTCCAGAATTTGTCTTTTGTTGCTTTCTGTATGACAACCATTCTAATTGGAGTGACGCGAAACCTCAATGTGGTTTTGATTTGCATTTCCCTGATGGTTAGGGATCCTGAATACTTTCTAAAGTGTCCGTTGGCCATCTGAATTTCCTCTTTTAGAAAAATGCCTGTGAAAGTCCTTTGCCCATTTCTTAAGTGGATTGTTTGCTTTTTTTGTTGTTGAGTTTGATCTTTTTATAGATTCTGGATATTAATCCTTTATCAGTTGCATAGTTTGCAAACCTTTCCTTCCATTCTGTCAGTTGCTTCTTCACTTTCCTGGGTTTTTTTTCTACAGTGCAGAAGCTTCTCAGTGTTTATTTTTGTTTGATTTCCTGTGTTTCTGGGGCCGTTCCAAAGATGTCTTTGCCTATACCAATGCCTTAAAATGTTTCCTCAATTTTCTCCTATACTAATTTTATGGTATCAGGTTGTAGATATAGATCCTTCATCAATTTTTTTTAAATTTTATTTGACAAGTAGAACTACAGACAGTGAGAGAGACAGAGAGAAAAGTCTTCCTTCCATTGGTTCACCCCCCAAATGGCCCCCACAGCAGTGCTGCGCTAATCCGAAGCCAGGAGCCAGGTGCTTCTCCTGGTCTCCCATGCAGATGCAGGGGCCAAGCACTTGGGCCATCCTCCACTACCTTCCCAGACCACAGCAGAGAGGAGCAACTGGGACTAAAACCCAGCGCCCATATGGGATACTGGCGCCGCAGGCGGAAGATTAACCAAGTGAGCCATGGTGCCAGCCCCTCCATCAATTTTCAGTTGATTTTTGAATAAAGTAGAAAGTAGGCATCTTTTTTCATATTTCTACATATGGAGACCTAATTTTCCAAGTACCATTTGTTGAAGGGACTATCTTGGCTCCAGGAGTTGAGTTTTGGTCCTTTGTCAAAGATCAATTGGTTGTAGATGTGTGGATTGATTTTTGGAGTTTCTATTCTATTTCACTGGCCTATATGTCTATGTCTATAAAAGGCTATTTTGATTATAGCTGTCATGTAATATGTCCAGTGATCTGGTACTGTTATGCTTTTGGCTTTGTTTTTGTTGTATAAGACTGCTTTAGCTATTTTGGATCTCGTGTGTTTCCACATGAAATTTAACATCTCTTTTTCTAGATCTGAGAAGAATTCCATTGTTATTTTGGTTGGGATTGCAATTAATCCATTCACTGCTTTTGGTAGTGTGGACATTTTGATTATATGAATTCTTCCAATCCATGAACATGGAAAAGTTTTCCACTTTTTGTATTTCTATTTCTTTCTTTACTGCTTTATAATTTTTATCATAGAGATCTATGACCTCTCTCATAAATTTATTCAAGGTCTTTGATTTTTTTCTGTAGATATTATGAATGGGATTGATCTTTGAAGTTTTTTCTCAGCCATGGCCATGTTTTTATTCAAAAGCTAATAAATCTTGTGTATTAACTTTATATCCTGCCACTTTATGAAATTCTTTTATTAGTTTGAATAGTCTCTTAGTGGAGTTTTTTGGGCCCCATATATGTAGAATCATGTCATCTTTAAATAGGGATAACTTGGCTTTCTCCCTTCCAATTTGTATCAAAATACAATATAAAATCTGGGGATAAAAATTCCCAGACTATATTGAATAGTAATGTTCAAGTAGGCATCCGTGTCTGGTTATAGATCTCAGTGGAAATGCCTCCAATTTTTTCCCATTCAATACAATGCTGGCAGTGAATTTGTAGTAAATTGCCTTGGTAGTGTTTAGTAATGTTTTTTCCATACCCAATTTGTTTAAGGTTTTCATCATGAAAGGATACTGTATTTTATCAAATGTTTTCTCTGCATCTGTTGAGATAATCATATGGTTTTTATTCTTCACTTTGTTAACGTGATGTATCACATTTATTGATTTGCGAATGTTGAACCATCACTGCATACCAGGAATAAATCCCAGATGTTCTTGGTGAATGATCTTTCTAATGTGTTGATGGATTCAATTAGCTAATATTTTGTTGAGGATTTTTGCATCTAGTTGCTTCAGGGAAATTGGTCTGTAGTTCTCTTTCTCTGTTCTATATTTTTCTGGCTTAGGAATTAAGGTGATGCAGGATTCATAGAAGGAATTTAGGAGGATTCCCTTCCTTTCATTTTGTTTGAATAGCATGAGAAGAATTGGAATTAGTTCTTCCAAAAAAAAAAAAAAGTCTGAAAGAATTAAGCAGTGAAGCCATCTGGTCCTGGCTTTTAATTTGTTGGGAGGGCCTTTATTACTGATTCAATCTCCATCTTGGTTATTGGTCTTTTAAGGCTTTCTCTGTCTTCCTGACAGATACATTGTATGTATCCAGGAAGATATCTGTTTCTTGCAGATTTTCCAATTTGTTGGCATATAACTGTAGTTATTCCTGAAGATTTTATTTCTGGGGTATCAGTTGTTAAATTTCCTTTTTCAACTCTTAGTTTATTAATTTAAGTCTTTTCCTCCCTCCTTTTTTTAGTTAGTTGGGCAATTTTGTTTATTTTTTATTTAAAAAAAACCTTTGATTTCACTGTAATTTTTATTTTTCTTTCAATTTTGTAATTTTGTATCTTTTCTAATTTTTTCTTCTAATAAATTTTTTCTAGGTTTTGCGATGCATCGATATTTTATTTATTTGGTATCTTTCCAATTTCTTGAGGTAAGCCCAATTGCTCCAAACCTCCCTGTCAACTCTGGTTTTGCTGTATCCCATACAATTTGATAATGTTTTATTGTTATATTGTTTCCAGAAATTTTTTATTTCCCTTTAGATTTATTCTATGACCCACTGTTTATTTAGGAGCATGTTGTTTACTCTGCATGCGTTTGAATATGATCTAAAGATTCTCAAATTTTTAATTTCCAGCTTCATTCTATCTTGGTCAGAAAAGGTACACAGTATGATTTCTATATTTAAAATTCATGATTAACTCTTTCATAAAGTACCTAGAGCTAAAAGCTAGGGAGTATGAATTGAAATTTTCTGCTTAAAGTTCTTGGATCCCATTTTCCAGTCACTCAGAATGATGTTGCTATAACCTGTCCAAGGTTATACAAACTTCCAGACTCATTGAAATGGAGACAGATAACATGTTTTGTAACTGCATGACATCCATCCACAAGTAACCAAATTAAGCCTTTGAAGATGGAGAGAACTCTACAAGATTAAAATCAATCCCATGAATGATTCAATAAATGTGACAGAATTTCAGTTATCCAAAACCACCTAGCCAGAAACGAAAATACATTTATCTTCTTGTATAGAAATGTGACCCAAGAGAAATGAGGCTATATTAATTTGGTTTGTTTTATGGGCAATGCCAGCCCAATTTTATAACTCATTTTCCTACTTCCCTAGCAGGAGAAAATGAAAGTAAATAGGTGGAAGTTTACTCTGCTAAGTCAGTTTATGAAAGAAGTTTTTACATCACTTTCTAAGAGTCTAATTATAACTGGCACTGCCAAAGGAGGAATGTTAACTTGGAATTTATGTTAACTTGGAATTTTGCAATTAGAGGACTGTGGCATCCAGATGAATCCAATCAAGCTGAAAATTACAGAGTATTGTCCAAATTGAAAATAAATATGTGTATTTGAGGCTTCCAATGGTAAACTGCAATCTTAGGCATCGTGCTAACAAACACTGGGGTGAGGTACTGTCTATTGATATTAAACTCCATCCCCGCCTTTTAATGTGCTCTTGATGGCTCATGGTTTAAAACCCAAAAAATACATTCCCCAGACTCCTTTGCTTCAGGATTTAAGCTTCTAACAAGGTGATCAGCCAGGAAACATTTGAAGGACCGAACTGAAATCATTGTTTGGATCTGGCAGCAAGAGGTGAGATGTACTTCAGACTAAAGTTCGTAGCATTTTCTGCATCAGTGCTTCAGGTAAGAAAGAGATTCAAGGACTCTTCCTTAATTTGCACATCTTTGGATTTCCTTAGGCCAGCATTGGCATTCTCTACCTTTTCTGCTAGTCCTATAAGCAGATTGTAAAGTATCCAAATCCTTCTATTAAATCCCTTTCTGATAACACAAGTACAGTATTTTTTGTTTTCTAGACCATGTATGCAGATAGAACATTTAAATGTTAGGATTACTTGGTAGAATCCTTAGTATCTGTGCATGGTTTATACTCTCAAGTTTCATATATAAATTCAGTATCTCATAACTTCATTGGGAGGAAATATGGTTAGTGGCACATTTCTAGCTATTCCATGACACAATATTTCTATAGGAGTATTGGAAAAGTGTGATGAGACTACCTGGATTATGCAACTATTTCAGATAATTATCTGTCTCCTTTGGATTTTGGGGAAGATGGGGATGAGGAGAAAAAATGTAATCTAGTATTACAATTTCCTCTTTTAGCACCATAAAGATCGTTCCTGAGAAATTTTCCAAGGGATCAATCCAAAAGCCAACAAAACATTTAAGGGGGGGGGAAAAGTTCTACTACAAAATGAGATGTTTGCCCACCCTCTTTCTCCAAATAAGCATTTGTCATAAGCAACAATAGAGAACACAATAATTTGTTTAAATACAGGAGAAATTTTTTATCAGTATATTGATTGACTCCTCATCAGTAGTTCATTTAAAGACCCAATTCAAAAGAAATATGTGACTTCTATTTTTTTTAAAGATTTTATTTATTTATTTGAGAGGCAGAGTTACAAACAAAGAGAAAGTTCTTCCATCTACTGGTTCACTCCCCAAATGGCTGCAACAGCTAGAGCTGAGCTGATCTGAAGCCAGGAGCGAGGAGCTTCTCCCATTTCTCCCACATGGATGCAAGGGCCCAAGCACTTGAACCCTCCTCCACTGTCTTTCCAGGCCATAAACAGAGAGCCGGACTGGAAGAGGAACAGCTGGGACACAAAGCAGTGCTCACTGTGGCCTACTATCCCACAGCACCAGCCTGCTACTTCTAATACGAATAAGCAAACTTTGTGGCAGGGAATCAAGTTAGAGGAAAAACACCTATTTAAAGAGACATTTTTCATTCAAAATGTTAATAGCTATACTGAGCCTCTTGGGGAGAAAATGTACATTCTTACAACTTGGGTCATTTACATTATTGGATGAAATAGTGGTGCTGAAAAAAAAAAAACTGGTATCACTGGGAAGGTAGGAAAGGTTCGTAACTGAAATGATTTCAGATGTAAGAGCACAAAGGAGACTCTTGATCTTCTGTCTAGAAACCAGGTTATGGGCTGAATTGCAGAATTTACCAGCTCGTGCTAGCTACCATTTATTATTGTTCATGTCTGACATTTCAGATTAAAAACTACAAATGTTATTGTGAAACAGAAAGTCAATGAAGCAAGCAACTTGAACATGAATGGATACAAAAGCATACCATGTTCCTGGATAAAAAGACAAATTTGTAACTTGCTAATTCATCCTCAAGTTACTATCTACCTTTCCAGGAAGGCCAGTATAAGTGAGGTATTTGGTGGTGGGTGGAGATTGACCTTTCAAAAATTATCCAAAATTACATTTGAAAAAATAAGGACAACAGGGTCAAGTCATTTTAAAAAGCTGCAATCATCATTGAATCGATCTGATGCTAGCAAAGACTGGTAAAACCCTTGTGGAAATTGGAGCAGAGTGGCGAACCAGGCTTAGATAAGTCATGCTGCCTTCATCAACAGAAATACCTGAAGCCACAAGAAAATAAAGCGCATATACTGCCCAGATAATGCTTGTAATCCATTATTAATGGGGGAAAAACTTTGCAGACCAATATGTTTCACATGATTTTATTTGTTTACAACTGCATATGCATCTATGCAAATGTCTGTATTAGCCTAGAAAACTCTTGGAGAACATCATACTGCTAACATGGTTATTCCTGAGAAGTAGTGGAAGTCAAGGTAGATATGTGCTTCTTAGTTTAAGTATATTTACGTGCACATTCATGTTTAATGATGACCTTATGAATAACTTTGACCTTTTGTGAATCTTCAGAATTATTCAAACTAAAATCAAAGAAATCTGTCTTGTACTATTGTTAGTGTAAATAGATACATATAGTATTTATGTAAGAAAGAAACTTGGGTGTTTATAAACTAGAGTGCTGTCTTTTGAGAGTGAGTTTTTTTTCTTATAGAAATGGCCTTTGTTGAGGTGAGAAATTTTGGTTATGTATGGGCAACTTAGGGAGCAAAGTCAAAGAAACTTAAATCACTCCTCTGCCAAATTGAAAGAGATTTGTGCACACAGTATGGTTTTTGAGTTGGTCAGTGATTTTTTTTAAATTTTTTTTAACAGGCAAAGTGGACAGTGAGAGAGAGAGAGACAGAGAGAAAGGTCTTCCTTTTTCCATTGGTTCACCCTCCAATGGCCGCTGCGGCTGGCGCACCGTGGTGATCCGAAGCCAGGAGCCAGGTGCTTCTCCTGGTCTCCCATGGGGTGCAGGGCCCAAGCACTTGGGCCATCCTCCACTGCACTCCCTGGCCACAGGAGAGAGCTGGCCTGGAAGAGGGGCAACCGGGACAGAATCCAGCGTCCCGACTGGGACTAGAACCCGGTGTGCCGGCACTTCAGGTGGAGGATTAGCCAGTGAGCCGTGGCACCAGCCAGTCAGTGATTTTAATAACACTTCTGCCACCCCCTATAAAATCCCAAATGGAGTCTATTACTCACTAATGCTTCAGTCTGAAGGGATTCTCCTGGCAGAGCTAAGAGTCATTTAGACTACAGTTCGAGGCCAGATAGAGTGACTGTAGAGCTTGCAGGCAGATGGGACTGTAGAAAGTAAGCTGCTGAGAATTTCCAGAAGTCTGCATGATATAACATGTTTTGACTAGGAGTGGCATTTGGACAACGCTTCAAGGAAAACCCACAGCTTTTTCTGTGTTACCTAGAGTCTGGGCAGCAAGGTGGCCAGTCCCAACAGAGAAAGTGCTGCAGCCATTACTCAAAAGGTTGAGCAAGGATGATTTTTAAAAAAAAAGGTTTAGAAGGAGCCCCAGAAGAATGATGGGAACCCAGCTTAGATGGCATTCTCTGAGGAGCAGGGCATGAGAAACCAGCAGCCAGAGTAGCCAAGACTTTTCAGCTGGGGTGGGTGTTGTGGCACAGTGGTTAAGCCTCTGCTTGGGACACACACATCTTAGCAGAGTGTTGGGTCCCACATTCTCTGCTTCTGAAAAAGCTCCCTGCTCATGCACCTGGGAAGCAGCCAATGATGGCCTAATTACCTGAGTTCCTACCACCCCTGTGGGACATCTAGATGGAGTTCCTAGTTCCTGGCATCTGCCTGGCTTTCGGAGTGATCCAGCGGATAGAAGGTCACTTGCTTTCTCTTTCTCTCTCTCAAACATACTTTTTTTTTCAAAATAGGTTTGTTAGGTACTCATTCGGAGAAGACTTGGCCTGCATTAAAGTAAATGCAGTGAGATCCCAGCAATGAAGGGGTATTCTCTGAGGAAATCGCAACCACTCCCATCAAGCATACTTAAACGTCCATCAGTCCTAGAAAGCACCAATGCCAGGTCAATGCTCAAGTCCAGTAAGACAATTCTTGTACTCCAGTTCTCTTCTTTCCCACCAGGTAAACTTTGAAAGTGCCAGAGGCGGTCTAGTGCATATGGAAATCTGGGGAGTGCTGCTGAATGGGCCTTCCAGAAGGTGGTGTGTGGATCCCAAGTCCTGATTCCTAAAATAGGCACAATATATTTAAGAACATTCTTCCCTCTCCCAATATAGACCCACTTGAAAAATAAAATATACTAATATACCAATATTCAGATTCTAGTTTTTTTTATTTTTAATATACAATGTTCTACTTGAAAGTCCATTTTACAGAGAGAGAGAGGTAGAGAGAAAGAACAAGATCTTTCATCTGCTAGTCCACTTCCCAGATGACCGTAGTGGCCAGAGCTGGGCCAGGTCGAAGGCAGGAGCTTAGAACTCCATCGAGTCTCCCATGTGGGTAGCAGGGTCCGAACCACTTGGGACACCTGCTGCTGCTTTCCCAGGTGCATTAACAGGGAACAGAATCTGAAGTGGAGCAGTCAGGACTCAAACTGGCACCCATATGAGGATGCCAGCATTGCAGGTGGCAGGTAAACCTACGGAGCCACGATGCTGGCCTTAGGATCTAATATTTTAAAACATATACTGATGGTTTATCATCTATCTTTTTATTTTAGAAATTTAATCTCAGTAGTCAATAAGCCTTATTTGTTTATTCAACTATATATATATATATATATAGAGAGAGAGAGAGAGAGAGTATTGACTTTGTGCCCAACAGACTTCTGGACACTGAGAGAATATGGACTACAGTGATGAAGACCTGTCCCTCAGGGATTGCCTTCTCATTGGAGCAATAGAGAGTAAATAGGTGAGTGCGATGCCACATACACAAATCCTATCACGAAGAAATAATTCAGCTAAGGCGACAGTGTGATGGGCTGCTTATTTATACAAAGACATCAGGTGTCTTTGAGAGTAGAAAATGTATGTAAATTGAAAGAAATGAGTAATTAAGTGAGTGATGTGACTATGTCAGGGAAGAGCCATGCAGCCAGAAGGCATGGTGAACGAAGTTCTGATGTGGAAAAACTCCAGGGGGTACTGTTGGGTAGGTTGTAGCTGTGCCCCTGAAATACAGCTCCTCATTTTCAAAGAAAGCACTTGCACAGCGAGTGTGTGAGAATCTGGCATTGCCAATGGAAGTTGGGGTTGGAACACCTGAGAGGGCTGGCCCATTTCAGGAGGGGAACTGTTACAACCTGCGTCTTGATATTTGGATACTACTCTGGGACATCCACCCCAATGTAAGAGTGAACATGTGACTGAAGTGGAGGATCCAGAACAATCACGCCTTTGCATAGACGGGATCATGAAATCCAATCAGATATCCATCTGGAAAAAATTCTGAGTCCTAAGCAATGTTCTCCCTTCTAAAGAAGTTCATGATAGTAAAATGAGCTATTTCTTATCCTTTCTTATCTCTCCTCTCCTCTCCTCTCCTCGTCCAGCTCTTCTTCCTCCTCTCTCCCTCTCATTTATAATCCACTATATTTAATAAATAAGTCATCGTTTTTCTACGCACTAGCATCAGGGAGTGCTTGAGTCTGTTGAAAAAAGTGGATTAACTAATTGCAATTGAAATAGACTGTTTAGACATTTTTCATCCTGCACTCTTCGCCACAGTAAATACCATCTCTTAAGACTGTTTATGCACGTGGCATATAAAACATTGCTACAGTGCTTGGAACAGAGCATGGTCAATAGATGACCATTAGTAAATGATGATATAGCCTGACATTACTCCAGTTAGTGGGAAGTGGGTAATCAATATAAAGCAAGAAGTATCTGCTGCTTATAAGGATGTGGTTGGCCTTTGACCTACTTGTGAGGAGATGTTGAACAACATGCTCATGTCTGTATCAGTCTGGGCAAGGAGACTGTACCACCTTGACTCACTCAGAACAACAGGACCCATCCTCAACTTCTTCCCTCCTCATCCTGGTATAAGCAGTCCTTGAAGCACATGGCTGACAGATGACTCTAAACTCAGAGTCTCATTGGAGAGAGAAAGAGAGGAATGGCTACTGTACTGGCAGCCAACAGTGGTTGTACAATCCTTAGCTTTCCAGTTTCTTTGTCTCATACTTCCTAGTAAATCCCATAAGCATATGGTTCTGAATTTAGTGCATATGTGATGAAGTGAGCATTGAGTTTCCATATGGGAGTGTTTTCTCTTCTATATATTCCATGCTCTTTTATGCTTTCAGACTTTCATAAAGCTGCTGGTTTTTCTTATCAATCCTTTGTCTCCTCTTATTTAGTCTTCAGATTTTATCTATTTGTCGTATATAGACTGAATGCACGACACCACTGATTATCTCTTATATGTCAGCCTTATAGGATGTATAGACACAACCTATGATGGGGACTAGAGAGGCAGGAGTTTGATGCACTGATTAAGATGCCATATCCCATATCAGAGTGCCTGGGTTAGATTCCCAGCTCTGATCCAGCCTCACTGCCAGTGAAGACCCTGAGAGGCAGCAGTGATGGTTCAAATAGTTGAGTCTCTGGCACCAATGTGGGAGACCTGGATTGAGTGCGTGGCTCCAGCTTTAGCCCTGGCCAACACGCAGCCATTCTGTGCATTTGGAGAATGAATCTGCAGATTGGAACTTTGCCTGTCTGTCTGCCTGCCTCTCTGTTGATCTTGAATAATTTCTTATAAAAGAGGCAGAGTATAACAAATGCTAATAGGTGTGCATTTGGGTGTCCTCCTCCACTCCAAGTCACCAATACCACCTGAGATAGGATGGTAGGTATGTTGGAGGTGTCACAAAGGCAGGAGGGAACAGTAGTTCTCTCAGCACAGAGGGCACTGAAAGAATACAAGTGTCAATTTTATGTGTCAACTGCACTGGATTAATGTCCAAGGAATAGGTAAACTATTGTTTTGGAAAGAGATTAGCACTGAATCAGCAAATTGGTCAGGCCATACCCTCTTTACTCAATCTATTGAGAGTCCAAATAGAAGAAAAGGAGGAAAGGCAAATTCACTCTCCATCCTTAAGCTGTGGCATCCTGCCCTTGGGTATCAGAGATGCTAGTTCTGGTCCCTTTGGACTCCTGGACTCAATCCAATTTAGACTGGGAGTCATGTACAGGTTCCATCGGTTCTCAAATCTTCATACTCAGATGTATTACATCTCAGCCTGCAGCCTGCACACCAGGGGTCTACCAAGTCTCCATAATCACACTTCATTTTGACTGCTTGTTACACCCAAGACAACTTTTTAGATCCTAGATAAGCAATTCCATAGGAAGATCCAGCAAAGGTTTTCAGCTAATGTGCCTGGAGTGATTGCTTTATGCTTGTAGTTGCTCCAGAAGGCTGCACAGTTGTTAGATTTCTGAGAATGCAGTAGTGAAACCCTAAGTAAAATTTTAGTTATTAATTTAAACAGTTTTTTGGACATAATTTTTTTCTTTGTGCTTAGTACTTTTGCTTCTCACTTGTACTATATATTTTAAAAGTTGTGTGTATATATATATTTCATGTTGTGAGGTGTGTTCCATTGTTTTAGAGAGTATGAAAGGTTTAAATTAGAAATTGTTAATAAATGCTAACATAGCCATTAGAAAGACTTTTTTAATTTATATGAATGAAACCTCAATTAGATGCCATTACCTTATATAATAAGAAGAAATAATTAACATTCTGATGATTTCAATGGTGATCACAGACAACTATGAGAAATACAGCAGTTTCTATGATTTATTTGATCGTTCAAGTTTGAAAAAGAGATAAGGCCAGCACCACAGCTCAATAGGCCAATCTTCCTCCTGCGGCGCCGGCACCCCGGGTTCTAGTCCTGGTTGCCCCTCTTCCAGGACAGCTCTCTGCTGTGGCCCGGGAAGGCAGTGGAGGATGGCCCAAGTGCTTGGGCCCTACACCTGCATGGGAGACCAGGAGAAGCACCTGGCTCCTGCCATCGGATCAGCGCGGTGCGCCGGCCGCGGTGGCTATTGGAGGGTGAACCAACGGCAAAGGAAGACCTTTTTCTCTGTCTCTCTCTCACTGTCCGCTCTGCCTGTCCAAAAATAAATAAATAAATAAAGAGAGATAAAACCAGTATTTTTAACACAGAGAGCAGAGAAACTTGCTTATTTAATAGATACAACAATCATCAGTCATAATTTAAGGTGTAAGGTGTTAAGTGGAGATTAAATAACCAAATCTCTCCATGAAAAAAATGCATGGTGTACAGCACTGTTTCCATGAATATACCTTTTGGTTAGTTGGCAAAGAGAAAGATACAGTGTCACTGTAGCCTAAAATCATTACATAGAATCAAATATTAAAAGAAATGAGCTTATTTTTACCACTTTCAACTCTGAGTGAGGTTAGTTATACGTTAAGAATTACTTTTGAAAAAATTCATCCTGAATCATGTCTCATTTTTTCATGTTTCTCTACATATCTCCATGTATTGTGGCTCTTGTTCTTGCATAGTGTGGAGCTAATTTACTAAAATCTCCTGGAATTGAAGCTCTAATCCATCAATGGCAAGTTAAAATTTGATTTAGATCAAAATCTGTTCTTCAGAATCATCTGCAGATTTAGGTTTTATTGGTCATGACGAGCCGACTGGGATGTAAGTAACTGTCTCACTCTTCAAAGTTGTGACATTGGATTCTAGTCATTTATAGACTCTTATCTGAACCAGTGGCTTTAGGAGGTAACATCCCTAGAATTACAATGAGAGCCATTGTTTCAGCGGCCTCTATGCTGACTTTAGGTAGCCATCATCTTATCATGAAACTGAACTTTGTAGAAAGGTGTGTCCAAATATTCATGCATCAGAACTTTCACAGGGTTTCTATTAGCAGAGAACACTGCTATAGAATAACTGGAAAACCCATGAGTCTGTGTCGTCAGTACATGATAACTTTTCATCATCTTTAAGCATCTCCTTGGATAGGCCAATGAAATCTCTTGCATGTGACTTCTCATTTTCAGTGTAAGAAACTGGACTATGTAATTACCAATAGCTAGTGCCTCCAAACTGTCTATGATTCAAGAAAGTAAAATAAGAATGAGCAAAGCTCCAAGTTTTGTTCTAGCTATTACCTTAGCCATCCAAATGGACATGCCCTCAATTGAGGTCACATAGATAACCCAAAAAATAGGAGAAAAACCTTTGAACCATTTTTAATGAAAGAAGATTTATAAATAATCTCAATAATAGGGCAAACATAAAAGCCTTCTATGTGAATAATCAAAGTAAATAAAAGCGTAACATATTGTCATTTAACATTTTCACTCTCTGAAAATGTGTGCACTCATCCTAGAATTAAGGCTCTAAATAATTTCTCCCAAGTAGTTAAGGGCGTATGTGGCTTTTCACTGAGGAGTCAGATCCTCAGCAAACTCAATGAGAGGTGAGGAGCTGTGTTCATATTGCTGGGACTTTAATTCAGTGCATTCTGCAGCCAGCACCTTCTTCACGAAAGTACTCTGAAGTTTTGAAAAATCAGAGATGGGGGAGAAAGATCTTTAATGCCTATTGGAGCTATCAAGTTGCTATGTGAGAGTCCTGATAAATGAAGTAAAAATATATCTTGGCTGCTCTTCAGTGTGTGAGTTACAAAAACGTCAGTAACATAATTTATCATTGCCTTTAGTGCACATCTCAGATTATTAAAATGCAGTTTTGTTACGCCCTTTGCACAAAAGCCTAATTTCACTTCTTCAGTGAAGTGGTGTCAACAATCTGAGTGTTTCCCGCTAAGATGTGTATCAGAAATCTTTTTGTTGCACACATGAAAGGCGCATTGGAAACACAGAAAATTGTCTTGTAACTTAAACTCAGGGTATCCTTTTAGTGCTAATACCAATCAAGTTCAAATTGCTAATTGTGATTTTAACAGCTACAGCCCAAAGACATTATCATAAGGGACTTCTCAGGTTTTTTCTCTGTTGACAATACACACTGTGTGTCAAAAGTCTTCCAAGAATAAAATGTTTTCTATTTTTTTTTACTTCATTAGGAGACATTTGTAGTAATTTTAAGTCTATACGTATGGATAGCAAGTGATAATTACAATGCAATGTGTAACTAGCTCTTGCACAGCTGGTTTTAAACCCAGAGAGTCAGTCACGCAGCCCTTTCATTAACTATACGACATGAATGGGCCAAAGTCAGCTTGTTGACAATTCTATTATCATAGGCTGTGGGCTTAGATATGGCTTGTCATTTCTAAAACTCTGTTGGTAAGTGGTATATGAAGCACTTTCTGTTTAGAGTGAGAAAGAAAATCTTGTTCTTTTCATTGAAGAAGAAGCAAATTCTGGTCTAAAAAGGGAAATTATAATAATAATTGTTTAGAATGTCATTTAAGTACCTTTCTATGTGCAAACATGCCATATGAAATCCTATATGTGTATTCATTTATATCATGCTCATACTATACTATTTATAATTATTATAAAAGTTATTTTCTCTTTTGGTCACACAATTGTTAGAAGACAGTTGAGATAAATTATATGAATATGTTTGATAAAATGCTTAATGCAATTAAGTCTTGTTCTTTATGATATTTATAAAAATTCTATATCATTTTGGTCTTTTATATAACATTATTTGCTCTTGGTGTCAGATATTTGCATATGCTCATACCCTTACATGGCAGTGGGTCATTTCCAAATTCTGAAGCCTACTGCCATGGCCTTCCAAATGAATTCCTTGATTTCAGGCCCCATAGTAAATAAAATGAGAAGGCAGATAGATTAACATTGAGAACAAGGAAATTATGATGGGACACAAATCAGAGGCAGGAACAAAACAAAATAATGGATTTCTAAGAGATGTCCACAGTGATCCTCCATCACATTTCCTTCAAATGACAATTGCATTTGGAGTTTCTACATTTATTTTTTTCCCTATTTTTCAAAGTCTAGTGAGAGTCCCTTACTTCCCAAGCTTAGAGATTCCCTACAAGTATTCAAGTTTGAGATTTTTCTCTTTAGAGAAATAACAAACTACATATGACAATATAATCCGTTACAAATTTTGAGTTTCTGAAAATTCAACTGAAGTGCAGCTCTTAGCAAAGGTGAGATGACGTAAACAATACCACTCCTTTTTTATTTTGGAAAATGTGATTTTTTAAATAAAATATGGTATTGGCATTAATATATAATGGGCTTCTTGCTATTTTTGAATGAATTAATGAATAAAATATTTTAAGCTGAGAAAAGCATTATGGAGGTTTGCTCTGTACTTTTCAAGAACTATTCTGATGATTCTAATTTGGCTTAGCTTTAAACCAGCTCTGATGGGCTGTCGTAAAATGGGCTGTCTGTGTCCATTTTGTGTTGCTATAACAACAGATTCTGAGACTGGGTACTTTTAGCCCCCCAGTTTGGACACTGAAATGTTCAAGCTTGGGTAACCACAGCTGGTATGCAGGAGAGCAAACACGGCAAATGCTCACTGCATAACTCTCTACTGCCTTGGTAACTCATCCAGTCCCTGCAGACCTAATTCATGAGATGGGCGCTGGTCCCCTATAAAAGACCAACACAGCTCCCTCCAGGGTTCTACCACCTTGACACCATTACAATGAGAAACTAAGCCTGAAATGAAGTTTGGTGGGAACAAGCCACATTTAAACCATGACATATGCCATCTTTTTTAAGGAAGATAAGTCTCATATAAGTCACAGCAATGAAGAGTTAATTTTAACTTACAGCGCAAATTTTGCTAAATATAAGAAGGGAAATAGATCGTAACTTTAAGGCTCTGGAGCAGTGAAGCAAAGACGACGGCATGATTACCAGTTATGAGGATGTTTAAGAATATTGGTGTCATAATTAAAGAACGTGATTGTCATTTGCATAGGATTATATAATTTAATGAATATATTTAAAATAGAAAAGATTAGAGAGCTTTTGAAATTCTTTTTGGCATTAGCTAGTACTTACTAAATTTTGATTAGGAGAGCTGGAAAAAAATGTTAGTATTCCTGTCTCCAATTCAAAGTTTACTTGTTATATGTTTGCTTGTTGGGACTTCTGGAAAAGATTAAACACCAAGTTTCATTTGTCCCTGATTCTGAAAATGTCCCTGGGATTTCCTTATATTACCATTGCCATCAGGTCTATAATGAGAATTTCAGCTCTGGACAGCTTTCCAAGTGCAGCTCCAAATTAAGAATAGTTTCTGGGCACTTTGAACAATGCCAACCAATAAACTGAAGTAGCAGGTAAAGAGAATGACTTGGCTGACTGGGTTATTCAGATGGGGACAAGTTTTCATTTTTTTTCCTGGTTCCAAACCTATTTACATGACTATTGTTCACTTAACATTGATACTGAGCCAGAGAACTAAAAGTAACCTTCAAAGTTATTTATGCCAAAGGAAGTAGCCAATAGAGCAATAAAGTGAATTTGAAAAATGTTTTAGAATAAATGTCTTTTTACCTTCAAATTTTCAGGCAGTTTGACAGCCAGTTTGTTCTCTTTCATTTCCTTTTTTTCAAAAGGAGAGAGGAAAGGAAGCAAAGATGGAAGGGACAGACCACCCACACCAACACCTGATCCTGGTAAGTCACTTGGCTCTTAATAGAGCAACACTGCTTTTTAGAGTTTTCCTGTGAAAATCTAAAGATGAAAAGAAGACAACAAATCATCAAAGGAAACAATGCAGGGAGAAAATATTTTTTTTTCTGGTTAGTCATAACAAGCAAATATTATATAATAGCTCCTTGCCAATGTATTTTATTAAACCCATACGAAACAAAACTCCTCTGCAAATATAAGATGGTAGAGAGGAAAACAGTTGAAAACAACATCTTTTATTGGACTGTTATGTTTTATTGCATGCATTTCCATATTTCTACAGATGGAGTTAAGCTGGATTTATATTTGAGCCATAAGCCCTTCAACTTTTGATGGGTTTTCCTAGCATATTTCATCAAATGTCCTCTCAGACATTCATGCAAATTTGGCATTTATTTCTGCCCTTAAAAATCTAGGCCAATATTTCCATTGAGGTCTTATACCGTGGAAGCGATCAATTGCTTTTAAAGATAATCTGAAAAGGAGGAAATTCCAGTGCCCCATTTTGTATTCATTCAACTGTATTTTTAATCAGAAATGTAGGTTTCATTACACATCTATATAAAATTACATAGTTGATTTTAAAATTGGGAAGATCATGTCAAACTTGCTAAAATTATTATAAGATCTTTGGCCATCATTAATTTCCACTTAGCTTCATTTTTTTTTTTTTGACAGGCAGAGTTAGAGACAGAGAGAAAGGTCTTCCTTTTCCGTTGGTTCACCCCCCAAATGGCCACTAAGGCCGGCGCACTGCGCCGATCCAAGCCAGAAGCTAGGTGCTTCCTCCTGGTCTCCCATGTGGGTGCAGGGCCTAAGCACTTGGGCCATCCTCCACTGCCTTCCCGGGCCACAGCAGAGAGCTGGACTGGAAGAGGGGCAACCGGGACAGAATCCGGGGTGCAGGCGCCACGGTTGGAGGATTAGCCAAGTGAGCCATGGTGTCAGCCCACCTACCTTCCCTTTTACCAAGATTCCACCTATCCAGAGTGCCTCAATCATCTCTTCTTCATTACAGCTGAGAAAGGCTCTCCTCTTATCCAATGCCAGTACTTCTTTTCTGACTTTTATTCACAAGGTACTCTTTTTGCTTGCACATTAAGTCTATATAAACAAACTTCCCCCCAACAGCTTACCAATCATTTTCAATAATTAATATCTATTGTAAAAGACAAGTAGAGCACTTCCTTTGATTTCACATCCTTTTCTAACTCTTCTGGGTTTTCTGTTTCTCTGCATGGCCACAATTCCCATCATCTGCTGTACTGTCACACTGTTTCTTACCTACCTTTCCCTCTTTAACTCACACCAAATGGGTCCTCTTGCTTTTCCAAAAAGAAGCCTAGCCAAAATGCCATGGATCTTCTAGCCAATATTCTAATAAGTCTCACCGGCTTGTTTTCCAGACATTGCACTTTCTTGCCGAGTGCTGTGCTGTGATGTCTCAAGTACTTCTAAGCAATTTCCCAGTGTTGGAGTTCTACAGAGGCTGTCCCCAAACGTCTTCAGTTTTAAGTCTCACCTTAGCCACCAGTGATCAGACCTATTTCCATGATGTTTTGTAATATCTATAGGGTGATGTCCCACAAACCTGTAGTCATCTGGTGACCTCTAGAGTTGTTTTATATTCGATTTCTCTTGGTTTGAGATCTCATGGATATTAAACAGGCAACTCCAAGTCCTTAAGATGCCTAACAGTAAGTCAAACCTAACCTTACTTTGGTTTTCCTATTATAAGTAGTTGATATTAAATCGAAAGTAACATGAGGCAGGGCCAGTGGAAAAGACGTTTTAGACTACTTTTCTCTCTCTTCTTTCGCCTCATCAAACTTAAAAAAAGGTGGAGGAAGGAGGCTGCTGCTTCCTTGAAACAGGAGCCCTATCTTATACCTTATACAAAAATCAACTCACAGTAGATCAAGGTTCTACATCTATGACCTGATACAGTTAAATTACTAGAGGAAAACCTGGGGGAAACTGTAAGGCACTGGCATAGGTACAGAATTCTTGGATAAGAACCCAGAAGCACAGGAAATAAAAGCAAAAGGAGACAACTGGGATTACTTCAACCTAAGAAGCTTCTAAACCAAATCTCCACAATTGCACAATTGTGTTCTGTACAACAAAGGAAGCACTCAACAAAGAGAAGAAGTAACCAAAGGAACTGGAGAAAATATTTGTAAACTATGCAAATGGTAAAGGATTAATATTCAGGTTATTTAAAGAGCAAAAGAAACTCAATGACAGCAGAATGAACAATCTATTCAAGAAATGGACATAATATGAACAGACACTTTTCAAAAGATGGAATCCTAATGGCCAACAGACCCAAGAAAAAATGCTCAGGAACACTAGCCATCAGGGAAATGCAAATACAGTCAGATTTTACCTCATACTAGTTAGAATGGCTATCATTTAAAAATAATAATAATAAAAAAATGCTGGTGAGGATGAGGAAAAGTTACCTGGTACACTGTTGGGGGGAATGTAGACTAGTACAACCATTAAGGAAGATAGTATGAAGAATCCTCAGACATCTGAAAATAGACCTACCCTATGACCTAGCCATCCCCCTCCTGGGAATTTACCCAAATGAAATGAAATCAGCATATGAATGCATTATTTGTACCCCCATGTTTATTTTACCTTAATTCACAGTAGCTAAGAGATGGAATCAACCCAGATGTCCAACAACTGATGACTGGATAAAGAAAATATGGTTTATATACACAATAAAATACTATTCAATCATAAAAAAAGAATGAAATTCTATCCTTCGTAACAAAATAAATGCAACTGGAGACCATTATACTTAGTGAAATAAGTCCAAAAAAGAAAAATATCATGTTTTCTCTAGTATGTGGTAGTTAATATAGAATACAAAAAATGCGTAAGAATGAAAGTGACATCTTATGATTGGTTACTGTTGATAGCCTTTGCCTATATTCCCGTGGAACAGGAATTTGACTTGTAGAACATGTTGGTTAGTGGTGCATTAAGCTTATGATAATAAACAAATTATTCAATAGGAAAAAAAGGCAGGAGGGAGGGGGAAGGGATGTATGGGTATATTCTTAGAATTCTATTTATGAAATACATGAAATCTATTCTTTTTATATTTATAAAAATTATACATATTTACACACTAGATAAGTAGATTCTATTGGCTTTGCCTGGCCTCAGCAAGCACCACTCTGTTGCAATACACTCTCAAATTGTGACTTCCCTACTTCTTCATTTGTTCTCTACCAGCTTTTCCTCTTGCAACAAACAAGTCACCACGACACACACTTAGTTTACATAATTTTATACTTCCCTTGCATTTATAATAAAACCATGATTGTAAACATGACCTAATAATCTTTATTATCCCACCCTTACCTTCCTCTCCAACCTGTCTCATCCATCTTGATCAGTTATATTCCAATCATTACTTCATTGTGTCAAGCTCACTCTTGCAGTAGTGTCTTCATCAATTACTTTTCTCTACCTGGACTAACCTTCCTTCCAGTTATTGCTGGAAGATGCCCACTCATTCATCAGATATTGGCTTAAAGTCACTTCCTGAGATAACTTTCATCCTGTCTCCAAGTTTGAATTAAAATCCCTCCTTGTGATCCTAAATATCACTATGATTTTCATGTAGGCCACTATTATTTTCACTATTGTTTACTATTTCATATGGACCATGCAATTTTCAATATTTACCCATCTGAATCAAGTTGTTTCTATTGTTTTCAAATAGATTGTTTTCACTAATAATTAGTAATATATTTGTTTTGCCTGCTATCTTACCGTTAGGCTAGATTTTGCATTTCAATCCAACCCATGCCCCTTCCCTCCCCCCATTTTTACCATTTTACCATTAATCTAGCACACTTCTAGGCACAGAAAAACTATTTAAGGTTCCTTAATAAATGAGATTATTTTTAATTGTCTTGGTAAATTAATTTGCTTCAGCCTCAATAACAGGATTACACTAGCATTAACACATTGAAAATTTTTCTGGAGGCTGAAGTCAAAGAAGGAAAGACCATATCTAAGAAATACAATATTTCATGTCCCCAGTCTATCTTCTTACTCAGGAACAGTGTCAACACTGTTACTCACATTCAGTTAGAAATCATTACTTAAACCAGACTCTGTGGTTGTCCTCACCAGAGATTTATACAACCTTATCTATTGACAAATTCTAGTCTACGTTATACCTGGACCCAGTTACACTGTCATAAACATGGAGTGGGGATATTCAATGAAAATGGCATTTGAATTAACAGGAGCTCCTTCGATTACTAATGCTTTAGAGACTTTGGGTAAAAATATTCTTAGAATAACATTTGCAGCTAGCATTCACATCAGCTTAGGAAAGGAGCAAATAATACAGTTACTGGTTGAATGCATTTCTTTTGGTAAAGGTGTACATACGTTCTAAATATTTATCCAGAGAAGCAGTCTGGAAAATAAAAACCAATTTAATTACCTGAAATACAACTTCATCCAGAAAGAAAGATCAATAGATAATTGAAAAGGAAAAGAGATCTAATCCAGAGTATGGCTAGCATGAAAGTAAAGAGTTCAGAGAAAGGGAGTGACACAATATTAAAATATACTTTAAAGCTTAGGCGGAGCCAAGATGGCGAAATAGTGAGGTCGCACACTATAGTCCAGGGAAAGATAGTTTAATAAAAGTGGAGTTATTGTAGTCTCAGGGAAAGGCTCGGGAAAAAAAAACTACAGAGGAAACTCTTCTGGATCTAGTGGATGTGACACGGAGAACCTACGGGGAGTGCAAGGATGCCCACAGCTTGGAAGCCCAGGCAGAGTCTGCACACCAGCGCTGGAGAGGAGGTGAGACAAAAACATCAGTAGCCTTAGACATTGGCGGGGAAAGGCAGAAAGAGCCTAGAGGGAACGAGGCTTGAAGCCCCGCTGGAGAAAGTTTACCAGGCTGACCGGAGGAGAGAAAAAAATGAATAAATAAGGGGAACCGGCATGGACACTAGCCTCTATCTCCACTCACCTTACAAAGTCGAGCAAGACTAACAGCAGGCGCCATTTTGGACTTAGGTTTTTCTGCTTGACTGATGGTGGGTGCCGCATTAAATGACTCTGGTGGGGAGAAATAACAGGAGGTTAGGACCTAGTGAAGGTGTGGAGCTAATGAACTGAAACTGTGAAAATCTGAGAGTGGGCGAGAGAACTCATGGAGTACACAAACTCGGTAACCTTGGCAACCCAGTGGGAGATAGCAGAGAAATTTGAGACCACACTTCGGGCTGCACAGACCCTTTGTGTGGTCCTTGGGGTAGAGCAGACGAATATTATACCCACAGAGGCCAGATTTCATACATCGACTACCCTCAATTCCACTCAGCTGTGTGGAATTACTTCCCTTCTGAGTCAAAAAAAAAAAAAAAAAGAACAACCTGGGTGAGTCACCTTTGGCACACCCTTAACCCTGAAGAACCAAACAGAGCTCTCTGACCACACCCATCACAGCCTCTAAGGATCCATCAAAAGCAGGCAGTCCACTTAATTTAGAGTCATACTATAATGAGAAAAACCACTACAGCAAAGAAACCAAAGAAAATCACAACAATGCCAAGCAACAAATGCAGAAACCAAGGTAACAAGAACAAGGAAGACACTATGACGTCCCCAAATGAAAAAGACACCCCAAATCAAGATTATGAAGATGATGAGATAGAAGAAATGCAAGAAATGGATCTCAAAAAATTGATGAGAATATTAAGAAGTTCTCAAAAACAAATTCTTGAACTACAGAAATCCTTACTGGACAGGATAGAAAATCTCTCTCGTGAAAATGAAATATTAAGGAAGAATCAAAATGAAATGTAACAACTGGTAGAACATGAAACCGTGATAGTGATGAGAAATCATAATGAAATGAAAAATTCAATAGATCAAGTGACAAACACATTAGAGAGCCTTAAAAACAGAATGGGTGAAGCAGAAGAGAGAATATCGGACTTAGAAGACAGAGAACAGGAAAGGATATAGTCAAACCAAAGAAAAGAAGAGGAAATGAGAAATCTAAAAAATATTGTCGGGCATCTTCAGGATACTATTTAAAAAAACCAACATTCGGGTTCTAGGAGTTCCTGAAGGCATGGAGTGGGAGAAAGGATTAGAAGGCCTTTTCAGTGAGATACTAGCAGAAAATTTCCCAGGTTTGGAGAAGGACAGAGACATCCTAGTACAGGAAGCTCATAGAACCCCTAGTAAACATGACCAAAAGAGATCCTCACCACGACACGTTGTAATTAAACTCACCACAGTGAAACAGAAAGAAAAGATCCTAAAATGTACAAGAGATAAACGTCAGATTACTCTCAGAGGATCTCCAATTACACTCACAGCAGACTTCTCATCAGAAACCCTACAAGCTAGGAGGGAATGGCGAGACATAGCCCAGGTACTAAGAGAGAAAAACTGCTGCAAAGCTCTCATTTGTGAATGAAGGTGAAATAAAGACCTTTCATTGCAAACAGAAATTGAAAGAATTTGTTGCCATTTGTCCAGCCCTGCAAAAGATGCTTACAGATGTGTTGCACACAGAAACACGGCCATCAGTATGAAAGAAGGTAAAGGAAGGAAACCTCACAGCAAAAGATCACAGGAAGCTCAAAGCATATACTAGAAAATATCTTTGGGAAAATGGCAGAACAAAGTTACTACTTATCAATAGTCACATTGAACGTTAATGGCCTGAACTGTCCAGTTAAAAGGCACAGACTGGCTGAATGGATTAAGGAACAAAACCCATCTATTTGCTGCCTACAAGAAACACATCTTTCCAACAAAGATGCATACAGACTGAAAGTGAAAAGTTGGAAAAAGATATTCCATGCCAACAGAAACCAAAAAAAGCAGGTGTAGCCATATTAATATCAAACAAAATAAACTTTAACACAAAAACTGTTGAGACAAAGAGGGACATTATATAATGATTAAGGGTTCAATTCAACAGGAAGATGTAACTATTATAAATGTATATGCACCTAATTACAGGGCACCAGTTTATTTAAAAGGTATGTTAAGGAACTTAAAGTGAGACTTAGATTCCAATACAATAGTACTGGGGGACTTCAATACTCCACTTTCAGAAATAGACAGATCAACAGGACAGAAGTTCAACAAGGAAACAGCAGATTTAATCAGCACTATAGCCCAAATTGATCTAACATATATCTAACATATATCTAACATATATATATATATATAACATATATCTAACATATACAGAACTTTTCATCCTACACTTAAAGACTTTACATTCTTCTCAGCAGTGCGTGGAACCTTCTCTAAGATTGACCACATACTAGGCCATAAAGCAAGTCTCAGCAAATTTAAAATTACAATCATACCATGCAGGTTCTCAGACCACAGCGGCATGAAGCCGGAAATTAGCAACTCAGGAACCCCTAGAGAGTATGCAAATGCATGGAGACTGAACAACAAGCTCCAGAATGAACAATGGGTCATAGAAGAAATCAAAGCGAAATCAAAAACTTTCTGGAAGTAAATGAGGATAACAACACAACATATCAAAACTTACGGGATACAGCAAAAGCAGTGTTGAGAGGGAAGTTTATAGCAATAGGTGCCTACATCAAGAAATTGGAAAGGCACCAAATAAATGAGCTTTCAATGCATCTCAAGGATTTAGAAAAACTGCAGCAAATTAGACCCAAATCTAGTAGGAGACGAGAAATAATTAAAATCAGAGAAGAAATCAATAGGATTGAATCCAAAAAAAAAAAATTACAAAAAATCAGCCAAGCAAAGAGCTGGTTTTTTGAAAAAAATTAATAAAATTGACACACCATTGGCTCAACTAACTTAAGAAAGAAGAGAAAAAACCCAAACCAATAAAATCAGAGATGAAAAAGAAAAGGTAACAACAGACACCACAGAAATAAAAAGAGTCATCAGAAATTACTACAAGGACTTGTATGCCAGCAAACAGGGAAATCTATCAGAAATGGATAGATTCCTGGACACATGCAACCTACCTATATTGAACCAGGAATACAGAGAAAACCTAAACAGACCCATAACTAAGACAGAAATTGAAACAGTAATAAAGGCACTCCCAAAAAAGAAAAGCTCAGGACCAGATGGATTCACTGCTGAATTCTACCACACATTTAAAGAACAACTAATTCCAATTCCTCAGAACATTCAAAAAAGATGGAATCCTCCCAAATTCTTTCTATGAAGCCAGCATCACCTTAATCCCTAAGCCAGAGAAAGATGCAGCATTGAAAGAGAATTACAGACCAATATCCCTGATGAACATAGATGCAAAAATCCTCAATAAAATTCTCACCAATAGAATGCAACAACACATCAGAAAAATCATCCACCCAGACCAGGTGGATTTATCCCTGGTATGCAGGGATGGTTCAGTGTGCACAAATCAATCAATGTGATACACCACATTAACAGACTGTAGAAGAAAATCTTATCATTATCTCAATAGATGCAGACAAAGCATTCGATAAAATTCGACACCCTTTCATGATGAAAACTTTAAGCAAACTGGGTATGGAAGGAACATTCCTCAATACAATCAAAGCAATTTATAAAAAACCCACGGCCAACATCCTATTGAATGGGGAAAAGTTGGAAGCATTTCCACTGAGATCTGGCACCAGGCAGGGATGCTCACTCTCACCACTGCTATTGAACTTAGTTCTGGAAGTTTTAGCCAGAGCCATCAGGCAGGAAAAAGAAATTATGGGATACAAATTGGGAAGGAAGAAGTCAAACTATCCCTCTTTGCAGACAATGTGATTCTTTATTTAGGGGACCCAAAGAACTCTACTAAGAGACTATTGGAACTCATAGAAGAGTTTGGCAAAGTAGCAGGGTATAAAATCAATGCACAAAAATCAACAGCCTTTGTATACACAGGCAATGCCACGGCTGAGGAAGAACTTCTAAGATCGATCCCATTCACAATAGCTACAAAAACAAATACCTTGGAATAAACTTAACCAAGGATGTTAAAGATCTCTATGATGAGAATTACAAGAAAGAAATACAAGAGGATACCAAAAAAATGGAAAAATCTTCCATGCTCATGGATTGGAAGAATCAATATCATCAAAATGTCCATTCTCCCAAAAGCAATTTATAGATTCAATGTGATTCCAATCAAGATTCCAAAGACATTCTTCACAGATCTGGAAAAAATGATGCTGAAATTTATATGGAGACACAGGAGAACTCGAATAGCTAAAGCAATCTTGTACAACAAAAACAAAGCTGGAGGCATCACGATACCAGATTTCAGGACATACTACAGGGCAGTTGTAATCAAAACAGCATGGTACTGGTACAGAAACAGATGGATAGACCAATGGAACAGATTGAAACACCAGAAATCAATCCAAACATCTACAGCGAACTCATATTTGATCAAGGATCCAAAACCAATCCCTGGAGTAAGGACAGTCTATTCAATAAATGGTGCTGGGAAAACTGGATTTCCACGTGCAGAAGCATGAAGCAGGACCCGTACCTTTAACCTTACACAAAAATCCACTCAACATGGATTAAACACCTAAATCTATGACCTGACATCATCAAATTATTAGAGAACTTTGGAGAAACACTGCAAGAAATAGGCACAGGCAAAGACTTCTTGGAAAAGACCCCGGAGGCACAGGCAGTCAAAGCCAAAATCAACTATTGGGATTGCATCAAATTGAGAAGTTTCTGTACTGCAAAAGAAACAGTCAGGAGAGTGAAGAGACAACCGACAGAATGGGAAAAAATATTTGCAAACTATGCAACTGATAAAGGGTTAATAACCAGAATCTACAAAGAAATCAAGAAACTCCACAACAACAAAACAAACAACCCACTTAAGAGATGGGCCAAGGACCTCAATGGACATTTTTCAAAAGAGGAAATCCAAATGGCCAACAGGCACATGAAAAAATGGTCAAGATCACTAGCAATCAGGGAAATGCAAATCAAAACCACAATGAGGTTTCACCTCACCCCGGTTAGAATGGCTCACATTCAGAAATCTACCAACAATAGATGCTGGAGAGGATGTGGGGAAAAAGGGACACTAACCCACTGTTGGTGGGAATGCAAGCTGGTTAAGCCACTATGGCAGTCAGTCTGGAGATTCCTCAGAAACCTGAATATAACCCTACCATTCAACCCAGCCACACCACTCCTTGGAATTTACCCAAAGGAAATTAAATTGGCAAACAAAAAAGCAGTTTGCACCTTAATGTTTATTGCAGCTCAATTCACAATAGGTAAGACCTGCAATCAACCCAAATGCCCATCAACAATAGACTGGGTAAAGAGATTATGGGACATGTACTCTATAGAATACTATACAGCAGTAAAACAAAATGAAATCTGGTCATTTTCAACAAAATGGAGGAATCTGGAAAACATCATGCTGAGTGAAATAAGGCAGTGCCAAAGGGACAAATGTCATATGTTCTCCCTGATTGGCAACAACTATCTGAGCACCAAAAAGCAAACCTGTTGAAGTGAAATGGACACTATGAGAAACGGTGACTTGATTAGACCTTGCCCTGACTGTTGATGAACAACTTAGCACTTTATCCCTTTTAGTATTTTTTTTTCTGTTTGTTCTAATTAATAGTATTGGTTGAATTCTGTCATTAATACACAATTATTCTTATGTGTTGAAACTTAACTGAAAAGTGATCCCTGTTAAATATAAGATTGGGAATAAGAGAGGGAAGATATGTGCAATTTGGGACATGCTCAAGCTGACTTGCCCTAAATGGTAGAGTATGAAACATGCCAAGGGATTCCAATTCAATCCCATCAAGGTGGCATGTACCAATGCCATCTCACTAGTCCAAGTGATCAATTTCTGCTCACAATTGATCATAATGATAGGACTAAGACTCAAAGGGATCACATAAACAAGACTAGTGTCTGCAAATACTAACTGATAGAACAAAAAAAGGAGAGAATGGTCCAACATGGGAAGCAGGATACACAGCAGACTCACAGAATGGCAGATGTCCTAAACAGCACTCTGGCCTCAGAATCAGCCCTTAAGGCATTCGGATGTGTCTGAAAAGCCCATGAGAGTATTTCAGGCATGGAAAGCCAAGACACTCTGGCAAAAAAAAAAAAAAATGAAGTAAATGAAAGATCTCTGTGAGTGAGATCCCAGTGGAAAGAACGGGTCATCAAAGAGGAGGTACCTTTCTCTGAAGGGAGGAGAGAACTTCCACTTTGACTATGACCTTGTCCAAATATGATCAGATTCGATGAACTCAAGAGGCTTCCATAGCCTTGGCAGCTCATGACAAGAGCCTAGGTTGATTACTGATGCCATAAACAAGAGTGTCAATTTGTAAAGTCAACAACAGGGGTCACTGTGCACTTACTCCTCATGTAGGATCTCTGTCCTTAATGTGCTGTACATTGTGATTCAATGCTATAAGTATTACTCAAACAGTACTTTACGCTTTGTGTTTTTGTGTGGGTGCAAACTGTTGAAAGCTTTACTTAATATATGCTAAACTGATCTTCTGTATATAAAGAGAATTGAAAATGAATCTTGATGTGAATGGAAGGGGAGAGGGAGCGCGGGTTGGGAGGGAAGTTACGGGGTGGGGGGGGAAGCCATTGTAATCCATAAGCTGTACTTTGGAAATTTATATTCATTTAATAAAAGTTAAAAAATACTTTAAAGCTTATAAAATGCATATGGAAAAGTGAATACATAGAAATATGCTGATGATTTATAATACTTCAATAGAGCTAAAAGCATTTTTATTAGATTTTCTGTAAATTATTTCAATTATGTGAAAATAAGGTATATTCAATATTCAACTTATCCGTTGTCATACTATTCCTGGAATCAACTGGGAAGTATATAAAGGAAGTCTGTTTGCTTTGAGTTGAATTGTGTCCTACTGAAATTGTTAGGAATTAGGACTTCAACATATGAAGAATGTGAACTCCTTTGAAATTGGTTAGATGAGAATATAGGATAAGGCAGACCCTAAAATACAAATGATGTCTTCTTTAAGGAAACTGGATGCAGACACTATAGAACACCATGTGACGATGAAAGCAGAGGTAACACAAGGAATAACAAAGATGAATAAGAAACCATCAGAAGTTAGGAGAGACATAGGACAGATTTTCCCTCATAGCTTTCAGAAAGAACCAAACCTGTGGGTACCATGCTTCTAGACTCCCTGCCTCCAGAACTCAGACACAGTAAATTTCTTTATGTAACCCACTCAGTTTGTGATAGTGGTTTTCATTAGTCCTATCAAACCAATGTAATACTGTGACTCATTACTCCATTTCTAGGTATATGTTTGAAATATATAATCACACACCATAAATGCACTCATAATAACATCATTTTAAAAAATTTCATTACAATAGTAAAAGAAAAATAGGTCATAATTATGTTTTCACCAATGTTTAATGACACAGGTAGAATCTTTATCTGTCTTGTTCTGCTTTAGAAAAAAAAAACCAGACATCTGCTTTTGGCAAAGATAGAGGCTGGCAGTGTGGCATTGTTGGCTAAGCCTCTGCCTGTGTTGCCGGCATCCCATATGGGCACCAGTTTGTGTCCCCGCTGCTACTCTTCTGATCCAGCTGTCTGCATGTGGCCTGGAAGCGCAGTGGAAGATGGTCCAAGTGCTTGAGCCCCTGCACCCACGTGGGAGACCTGGCAGAAGCTCCTGGCTTTGGTTTGGCCCAGCTCCAGCCGTTGAGGCAATTTAGGAAGTGAACCAGCAGATAGAAGATCTGTTTAACTCTTCCTCTCCCTATCTCTTTTCTGTAATCCTTTCTTTCAAATAAATAAAATCTACAAAACAAAGATGGAGTAACATGGACAGGATTAACTTCTCTATCCAAAACAAGTAAAACACTCTACAAAATGGGAATGGTGATATTCAAGATTCATGAAGGCAGGCAATGGAAAACAACACAAATTAGATGAGCCCTATGGGTTTTCTTTCTCACTACCTGGACAAAGTCTCCAGGTTGTGACTAGGAGAGTGAAAATCCAGGAAGGACTTAGTGACTTTCCTGACTCGACGAAATCAAACTGGGAAATATCTAGAAGCCAAAGCAAACAGATTACTGGACAAGGTGCCATAAAGAAAAAAGCATCACAAAGGCTTCTCTGGGCACTTACAGATGCCTCTGTCAGTATTATTGAAGACTGATTAGTTCATGCACGTGGTTAAAATACTGTGACCTGGAGGAAAGAACCATCTGAAAAGATAACAGAGAATAGACCTCAGGCTGGGCAGTACTCAGGTTAAGACAGTATTCAGTAGGGCCTGGCGCTGTGGCACAGTAGGTTGAAGCCCTGGCCTGAAGCGCCAGCTTCCCATATGGGCGCCAGTTCTAGTCCCAGCTGTTTCTCTTCTGATCCAGCTCTCTGCTATGGCCTGGGAAAGCAGTAGAAGATGGCCCAACTTCTGGGACCCCTGCACCCACGTGGGAGACCCAGAAGAAACTCCGGGCTCCTGGCTTCAGATCAGCTACCTCCAGCCATTGCAGCCATCTTGGGGGTGAACCAGCAGATGGAAGACCTCTCTCTCTGTCTCTACCTCTCTCTGTAACTCTTTCAAATAAATAAAATAAATCTTTTTTTTTTTTTTAAAGACAGTACTCAGCAAGACTTGAGAAATGTGTAACTCCAAGACCGTCAGAATACTAACAAGTATCCTGCTTCAGCAGTGGGGAAAAAAAAAAAAAAAAACAGTCGCCCAAATGCAGCACGGCCTACATAGCAAAGCTTAAAAGCAAGATCCAAAAGGATCAAACCATGTTGAGTTAATGCTGCTATCCATTTATCTTGATAGGAATAAAGGAAGCCAAGACCAAACCAAAATCAGGCCAACCGAAAAACCCAACAAAACAAATCACAATATCTGGCATCTAGTCAGAAATTACTGAGCATCCAAATAAGCAGTAAATACAAGCATAAGGAGATGGAAAAACCAACCAGCTAAAAATGACTCAAATATACCAGTGGAAGAGCTATTAAGTAAGGACAGGGGACTACTATGGTTGTATTTCAAAGCATGTTTTTCTTAAGCAAAAGGCTAGAAGAAAGGACTTTGAACGTTTTCAACACAAAGAAATGGTGAATGTTTGAGGACACAGATGAGTTCACCTATTAACATTACATAATATATACATGTATCAAAATGTCACCTAGTACACAATAGGTATGTATAATTTTTATGGATCAGTTAAAAATAAGGGGCTGGCCCTCTGGTACAGTAGGCTAAGCCTCTACCTCCAGTGCTGGCATCATTATGGGCACCAATTCAGGTCTCAGCTGCTTCTCTTCCAATCCAGCTCTCTGCCTATGGCCTGGGAAGGCACTGGAAGATGGCCCAAGTGCTTGGGTGGCTGCACCCATGTGAGAGAGCCATAAGAAGCTCCTGACTCCTTGCTTTGGATTGGCCCAGCTCCATTTTGGGAGTGGACTGGGGATGAAAGACCTTTCTCTCTGTCTCTCCCTCTGTAACTCTACTTCTCAAAGAAATAAATAAAATCTTTAAAATAAATCAAAGAGAGACCAAAACACCTAAAATTATAAAAATTTTAGAAGGGGCTGGCACTAGTAGGTTAAGCCTCTCTCAGTGGCGCTGGCATCCCATATGGACAATAGTTCCAATGCTTGCTGTTCCAATTCCAGTCCAGCTCTCTGCTCTGGCTTGGGAAAGCAGGGGGAAATGGCCCAAGTGCTTGGGCCCCTGCATGAGAGTCAGAGACCTAGAAGAGGCTCCTGGCCTCTGGCCCACCTCCAGCCATTATAGCCATTTGGGGAAGTGAACTAACAGATGGAAGATCTCTCTCTCTCTCTCTCTCTCTCTCTCTCTCTCTCTCGTCTCTCCCTCCCTCTGTAACTCTGCTTCTCAAATAAATAAATAAATCTTAAAAAAATTTTTTCAGAAGAAAACAGAGAAGAAATTTAACTTATATTATTTATTTGAAAAAATAGAGCACATATGCATTCAAGAGAAATATCTTCCATTTATTGGTTCACTTCCCAAATTCTCTCAACAGCCACGGCTGGGCCAGATCAAACCCAGGATCCCATATCTCTATCTGGGTCTTCCCTGTGGGTGGCAGGGATCCAACTATTTGAACCATCACTTGATGCCTCCCAGTGTGTGCATTACCAAGAAGTTGGCTCAGAAGCAGAGCCAACAATCAAATTCAGACTTCAATTTGAGATACAAGTTTCTCAAGTGGCATCTAAACACAGTACCAAACACCATCTAGAAGAAAAGTTTGACCTTGTCATAGGTAAATATATCATAGACGCAACACCAAAAGCACAATATAAAAATGAAAATAATTGCAAAACTAGATTTCATCAAAGTTAAGCATGTCTACTCTTTTCAAGACTATTAAGGGAATATGAAGGTAAATTGGATACCAGGAGAAAATATGTTTGGGCCATAATCCCAAATGTCATAATCTTTAAAGATTTGAAATCCTGTGAGGTCACGGTCCCCAGAAAGATGCAAAAGATACAGAACTACAGAGCAATTTCCCTTATGAACACAGATGCAAAAATCCTCAACAAACTATGAGCCAATCAAACCCCAAAACACATCAGAAAGATTATTCACCAGGATGAAGTGGGATTTATTATTGGTATGCAGGGATGGTTCAACATTTGCAAACCAGTCAATGTGATATCACATTAACAAATTGAACAAAAATCATATGATTATCTCAATAGAGACAGAGAAAGCAATTGATAAAATACTAGATCCTTTCAGGATGAAAACTTGAAGCAAACTGAGTATAGAAGGAACATTCCTCAACATGATCCAGGAAATATATGACAAACCCATGGCAAGCATCATATTGAATGGGGAAAAGTTGGAAGTATTCTCACTGAGATCGAAAACCAGACAAGGATTCCCACTCTCACCATTGCTATTAAATACAGTCCTGGAAGTTTTAGCTAGCGCCATTAGGCAAGAAAAATAAAGGGACACAAAATGGGAAGGGGGAAGTCAAACTATCCCTATTTGCAGATGACATGATGCTATATATAGGGGATCCAAAAGACAACCCCAAGACATTACTGGAACTCATAGAAGAGTTTGGTAAAGTGGCAAGATAAAAAATCAAGACACAAAAATCAGCAGCCTTTGTATAAACAGACAATGCCATGGATGAGAAAGAACTTCTAAGATCAATCCCATTACAATAGCTACCAAAAAAAAATCAAATATATTGGAATTAATTAACCAATGATTTCAAAGACCTCTATGATGAGAATTACAAAACATTAAAGAAATAGAAGCAGATACAAAAACGGAAATATCTTTTATGTTCATGGATTGAAAGGACCAGTATCATCAAAATGTTCATACTACCTAAAGCAATTTACAGATTCAGTGCGATACCAATCAAAATACCAACCACATTCATCTCAGATGTAGAAAAAATTGCTGAAATTCAGATGGAAACACAGGATATCCCAAATAGCACAAGAAATCTTACATAACAAAAACAGAACTGGAGGCATCATAAAACCAGGTTTCAACACTTACAATAGGGCAATTATAATCAAAACAGCCTGATACTGCAGAGAAACAGATGGACAGACTGATGGGACAGAATAGAAATGCCAGAAATCAATCCACATGTCTAAAACCAGCTTATATTTGGCAAAGAATCTAAAATCAATCCCCAGAGAAAGGACAGCCTCTTCAAAAAATGGTATTGGGCATACTGGATCTCTACATGCATAACTATGAAGCAAGACCCTTACCTTTTTCTTTACACAAAAATCCACTCAAAATGGATTAAAGACCTAAATTTTTGACCCATTACCATCAAATTATTAGAGGACATTGGGGAAACCCTGCAAGACATTGGCATAGGCAAAGACCTCTTGGAAAAAACCACAGAGGCACAGGCAATCCAATTCAAAACTGACATACTGGATTACATCAAATTGAGAAGCTTCTTTACTGCCAAAGAAACAGGAAAATGAAGAGGCAATTGACAGAATGGGAGAAACTATTTGCAAACTACGCAACTGATACAGGATTAATGACCAGAATATATAAAAAGATCAAGAAACTCAACAACACCAAAAGTAAGCCCTTTGCCCATTTCTTAACTTGAACAGGCATTTTTCAAAAGAGGAAATCCAAAGGCCAACAGAAACATGAGAACCTGCTCAGGCTCACTAGCCATCAGAAAAATGCAAATCAAAATCACAATGAGGTTTTATTTCACCCCCATTAGAATGGCTGTCATTCAGAAATCAACAAACAACAAATGCTGATGAGGATGTGGGCAAAAAGGTACCCTAATCCACTGTTGGTGGGAATCAAACTGGTAAAGCCACTATAGAGGACAGTATGGAGGTACCTCAGAAATCTGAATATAGACCTACCATATAACCCAAACTCCTTTACCCAAGGGAAAATGAAACCAGCATATGGAAAAGTAATCTCTACCCCAATGTTTACTGTAGCTCAATCCACAATAGCTAAGATATGGCCCAACCCAAATGTCCATCACCTGAAGGCTGGATAAAGAAACTATGGGATATGTACACATGAAATACAACATAGTGGTACAAAAAAATCCTGTCATTTGCCACAAAATGGATGAAACTGGAAAATATACTTAATGAAATAAGCCAGTCCCCAAAGGACAAATACCATATGCTTTTTCTGATCTGTGATAATATAGCATCTAAAAAGTAATCATAGAAGTAAAATTGACACTTTGAGATGCAATGACTTTGAAGAGCCATTGTCTCTACTGTTGAACAACAGTTTTTTTTTTTTTTCATATTATTTGGTGAACTCTTTACTTAATATAGAGTTAATCATATGTGTATAAATTTAATAGATAAAAATCTTAGTAAAAATTAAAAATGGGAATAGAAGAGGGAGGAGGAAAAGGAAGGGAGTGTAGATGGGTGGGTGGGTTCGATGAGAAGAATCACTATCTTCCTAAAGTTGTACTTATGAAATGCATGAAGCTTGCATTCCTTAAATAAAGGGTTTCCTGGGAAAAAGAATAAAATGCATTAGATCTAAAATCCCAAAAATATATTTCTGGAGAAATACTGTAACAAAACTTCTTTAAAAAGATGTTATATAGATTTGTAATGGGAGATTTATTTTAGGAACATAGGAAAACATGACAGAACACTTCATAGGTCACTTTACCCGGAATAGAAAGGCGACAACAACATGCATAAACAGGTATACTGATGATGGTCCCACAGGCATACCATTTAGGAACAGCTGAATTGCATTCAGAAATTAATAGGTGAAAGAGCAAACTATATACTTATCATTATGGTTGGTAATTGTGTGTACCCAGATTTATAACTATTCATGTGAAATATTGTGACAGGCAAACTATGTCTTTTGATGAGACAGATCAAAAATTGCTGTGGGTACCCACTACACACACAGCCACCCAAAGAGCTAGAGAAGACTTATGTTTCATAACACAGATGGACAAAAAGTACATCTCCATTTATTGAGGAAGCTTCAGCATTTTTACTTACACAATGCTTACATACAAAATCAATATTATGATAATACACTTTCTTAGAGTCAAATTTGCAAATAATTCAGGCAAGGAAGTGCAACTCCTTAAAGTCTTTAAACAGTTTTAGCCCCAGTATTGGAAATGAAGAAAAGATGAAACACAGCACTGTGAATTAAAAAAAAAAAAGTGCTGACCATTTGAAATAGTGCAGGGAAAGCTTAAAAATAATAAAATCAAACAGGAAATTTTCACATATGAAAAATCCTATTACATAGATAGATTATGGACAATTGCAGAGATAGTCCATAAGGGCTGGCCTACTTTCTCCAGCACGACCTGTATTTTGAAGTGGTGCACCCTGATGAATGGCTGCTTTTTTTTTTCTTTTACAGCATGAAGAATTCCTCATATTCCTCAGAGAATGCACTCACATTCATTTTCTGCATGGCCTTTCATCATCACACAATCACCCCATTCATAAAGTCCCAAGGATATTTCCCAGGTCTGCTTAAGAAAATAGTGAAAACTATAGTGCATTTTTATCTTTTGTAACACATTTTTAAATAGATCATGGAGAGAATTCAATTATGTGAACTAGCCCATGGAAAAGGAAGAAGTGATTAGAAACTTGATCACTACAGGAGGGACATAGATGGAAGAAATACGTGGTTCTGAAAGTGCTCAGTAACTGTGGTGGTATTGTACTTTTTGAAATACAAGAGATGGAAAGGATGCTCTGTCTACATTCATCCATCAGTGCTAGCGCCTGTTAACTACGGGGAAGCTCATGTTAGAATGCTTTGTCCTTGTGTTTCTGACATAAACTGAGAACTCTTTCATATAAGTAAGTGCCAATGAGGCGCAGTCTGAAGAAAACGCAGTCCCCCATTTTATGAATGTAGTCCTTTGAATGGAGGCCATCTGGTTCATGTCTGTAATGATTAAGGCACAGTAGAGCATCTAATTTGGTCACAATTTACATCTTCACTGTTCTGATGCCATTTTTATTTAGTGGCGACTATGTTTAAGTAAAATATAAGACACTGTTAATGGCAGATAAATGCCCATTCTAGTTAGCCATTCATGTGGTAAGAAGACATAAACAAGAACATAGCTCAAAAAATAAAAGTGTACTCTTGGCGAAGCAATTTTTATCCCAGTCCAATTAACCTTTGAAATGCAGCAATACTGTACCATCTCTTACTCAGAGATTTTCTTTCAATTATAATGGGGAAATTACCCACAAAGTAGAATGATTCATTTAAATTCTTAATAACATTGAAGATGTGTGGGAAAACATTTAAGTCACTTGTACAGCTAAAAACGGGAGAGCAGAAGAATTGCGATGCATGTCGATCATTATTTGCAGAGTCCTATTTTAGGTACTTCAGGATGACACATAGGCAAAGACCACTTAAGATATTTCACTGGTTAATGGAAAGATGAGGTTGCCAAGGGCAACAACATTTGAAATGAGTGGAAAATAACTGAAACTACTAGATTCATATCATGAGGTGATTTAAGCTTCTGGGTATTGGGCAGAATCAACTAAGGAAGAATAAGAAAGAAGCAGGAACAAATGGAAGGCAGAAATAATAAATTACTGTTAATGAGACAATGTGGAGGACTAAGGATGCTGTGAAGTATAATAGAAAGCAGATTCTGAACAAATCAAAGATGTAACACTAGAATCAAAACAGCTTAATCAAGGGAAAGGTCTTACTTTGTTGAAATATACCTGCAGAAATAGTCCAAGAACAAAAATACATTTCTTGAGCTCCGTTTCCTAAACAATGAGCCCCGTTGTTACTTCTAAGGATAAATGCTGGTAATATGAACCTCTTGTTAAATATACCAATTCTTGTTAAAGTCGTGTAATGCCATCTTTTTTATTTGAATTTTGAAAGAAAAGGGGAGGTAATACCAACTCCATTGTTGCTAATTGATTCAGTAGGTAAAAATTTATTGCATGAAAGAATAAACTTTCTCAAAGTCTATACTGTAATATATATGTTTCCTCATGTGGTAAACTATAAGCCTTTAAAGGGTGAGGGGTAGGTCTGGATTATCTTTGTGTTTCCAGAGATCCTTGCATTTGTAAAGGACATTGAATAGTATTTTGCATAATATTTTTGATGCCCAGGATAAGCTGAAAAAGTTGCTCTGGGCTTTAGCTCTAAAATACTTTTAGTATAGACAGATGAGATATATTTCAATTTTTATTCCTTTATTTAAAACATTTTTAAGATTTATTTATTTGAAAGGCAGAGTTACAGGGAGAGAGGGAAAGACAGAAAGAGATGTTCTATCCACTGGTTAACTCTCCAAATGGTTACAAAGGGCAGGGCTGGGCCAGGCTAAAACGAGGAACCTGGAAATCCATCTGTGTCTCCCACATGGGTAGCAGGAGCCCCGGCACTGGGCCATCCTCTGTTGTTTCCCAGGCACTTTAGCAGGGAGCTGGATGAGAAATGGGGCAGCTGGGACTTGGACCAGTGCTCATATGGGATGCCAGCGCTGCAGAGAGTGGCTTAACCCACTGCGTTACAACACTGGTCCCTCAGTTCTTATTCTCTGTGTTGTACATCTTCCATGGAAATGCTGCAGGTACCGATTTACTGAATCCTGGACCATTGCTACCTGAGGCTCTACAAGGTTAGGTTCCTGCAAGCCTCTGGTCACATTTTTTACAACTAACTGATAAATAACCTTGTTTCTGTTCAAAATCATTTTATTCAGTATGTGTTGTTGATACATTAACATTAACAAACTCAGAAGCAATAGCCACATAACTCACGTGTCAGTGAAGTTTATCTAACACAGGTATTTTCTTCATGAGTGTTAGGAACAATTGAAAGGACCATAGATCTATGCTTAGGAGGCCCCACTGTCAAACTTCTGAACATAACCCTCAAAATATATGAAATATGTCATAGTAAATAGAGCTTGCTGGGCACATATTATTTCCAACAGGTATTAAATAATGAGATAATGAGGAATTCTGTGTGTATGAAGAGACCAGGATCATCTTAGAACAAATATATTGGGGCTGGCACTGTAGTGTAGCAGGTAAAGCCTGCAGTGCTGCCATCCCATATGGGTGCCGGTTCGAGTCTCAGCTGCTCCACTTCAGATCCAGCTTTCTGCTATGTCTTGGGAAATCAGATGGCCCAAGTCCATGGACTCCTTCATCCATGTGGGAGACCAGGAAGAGGCTCCTGGCTCCGGACTGGTGCAGCTCCAGCCATTGCAGCCATTTTGGGAGTGAACCAGTGGATGGAAGACCCTCCCCCCCTCCCCCAATCTGCCTCTGCCTCTAACTCTGCCTTTAAAATAAGTATTTTTTTCTAAAAAGAACTAATATATCTATGATAGTAAAATCTTGATCAAGAAAGACTCGAGAAATAGATATGGAGCCTTGTTTTTCTGCCTCCCTTCAGGGCAAAGTACAACATATTGTAAAGCTAAAATAAATAGTTGTACAAATTAAATAGCCCCTATTGCTTATATGGTAACTTCTGCTATTTTTAGTCCTTTCAATAGATTATATTTTTCTTACCAAATTGATAGTGAGCTTTTTCTGCTGAGAGTCACTTTCTGGATAAAGCCCAATCACATGCCCAATACCAATTATGAATGTCCTGTGGCAGGGCATAGATCATAGCTACCTCATTCTCTATGATAAGGATAATTTATCCAATAAACATTATCTGCTCAATTTATATGCACTTATAAATACTGACTTAACTCTCTCATACTAGGATCTAGATATAGTAAACCATTATCTATGCATGCATTACATAGAAATCATTATTATGAGAAGGGCTACATCAATGTTAAGTTTTACCTAATGAGCTCATCTAGGCATATTGTATGGTGGACACGGAGCTAAAGTTTAAAATTTTTTAGTATTCATTTTGTGAAATACCTCATATATTTTCAATACCTAATTGTGCTAGATAAAGTAAAGCAAGAATGCTACAATATGAAAGACACTCTCTCAATAGGAATTATTATATTTGCCATATATAATTAATTGCATGCTCATGAGTAAATCAGCACACTTCTTTTTAATATTCTTGATAGAATCTGTACCAAACATTTTAAGCCACCGAAAACTTAATTCAAATGCCTGTAAAAACTCTTATCTTTTCTAAAATTCCTATAATTTCTGTATTAGATGTCTCTTTCTATTTGTATAATGAGCTAGATTATTTAGGCAAAGTACTCCACCAAAAACAATTACATTCTCAGATATAATTTTTAAAATACTGTTTAAAATACTGCAGAACTGACAACAGAGTCAGGAATATCAGTCAAATTCTAAATGAAAAGTCAGAATGGAGACAGGTCATCAGAGTTCTGAGTTATTACCAAAACACTTGAACCTGAACTGAGGCTTTGCTGGTCCTGCAGGTACAAAGGAAAGACTCTGGCATGGAAAAGAGCTAATCAGAGGGCAGCACAGGGACATCACCACTGGGAAGCTGAAATCACTACAAATCCCTCCTAGAGCATACAGCCCAAATTTACATCTCCTGATGTATCCAAAAACCATCTACCCATGAATTTACAAGGGAGCAAAATCCTCTATTTGAGAAATATCTGGAACAAGACAACAGAAACAGACCAAAATGCTTCCATACTACTAAGGGAATTAAAAAAAAAACAGATTAATAAAATATTTTCACTACATTGAAGAACATTAGCAAGAAACATACATCACGGGTCCAGTGCTATGGCACAGTGCACTAAGCCTCTGTCTACAGCGCCAGCATCCCACATGGGTACTGGTTCAAGTCCAGCCTACTCAATTTCCAACCCAGCTTCCTGCTCATACACCTGGGAAACGAGCAGAAAATGGCTTAAGTCCTTGGGCCCCGGCACCCATATGGGAGTCCCAGAAGAAGCTTCTGGCTCCTGGCTTTAGTCTGGCCCAGCCTTGGCCATTGTGGCCATTCAGGGAGTGAACCAGCAGTTGGAACATATCTTTCTCTCTCCTCTCTATTTATGCCTTTTAAATAAATAAATCTTTTCAAAAAAGGAACATGCATCAAAAGGAAAGGTTAAAGAAGATATATTTAGAAGTCAGAATTCTAGAAATTAAAAATATAGCTGAAATCAACAGAAAGCTTAAGACTATCAGGTATTTCAAAATGAAAATACTTGAGCTGAAAGACAAATCAGGAGAAATTACCCAGAATGCCACCTAGTACAGCAAAGTGATACAAATACAAGAGATAAGAAGCTAGAGGGTTTAATGCACATAGAACCAGGGTTTCAGAGGGATGAAAACTTGCACTCCAGAAAGTTGAAGAAGCCAAATGAATCCCTCAGAAATTCCTTCAGAAGATAAACTCTTTTAGATGGAAGATCTGAGATACAAGAAGGAATGGAGTACCAAAACAAAAGCAGTAGCTATTTCATGTAGGCCTTCATGAAATAACAACCATGTCTCATGAATTAGAAGGAAAAATTAAGCAGTCAGATCCAGGAGTAACTTCCATAAGCTCTTTCTGTGGCTAATCTTGGGAAAGCATGGGAACAGTGCAGGGTAAGCATAGCCTTGATCTGAAGTTGGTAGAGGGTCCAGAAACGCAGGAGCTGGGGCTAGGAGTCAGCTATATGCCCCTCAGCAGGAGATCTGAGAACATATTTCCGTGACTGTTGCACGTTGCTAAATTGTCTGATGTCCTTATACTATGAAAGAGGGCTAAAAATTTTTGATTAGTATCGATTAGACAATGAAATGTGCATATTCTAAGTTCTTGAGTACCCACGAATAACATATTCCTTCCAAACCAACAGAGAACAGTGGAATAATAATAAAAAACGACATCAGGAGGAGGAAAGAAAGGGAAGGTTGGGGGAAATAAAGCAGTCAGAGTATACAGGAGCAGTAAGACAATGTGTCAGATAAAATATGTAATAAAGCAGCCCAGGGTATACAGGAGCAGTAAGACAATGTGTCAGATAAAATATGTAATAAAGCAGCCCAGGGTATACAGGAGCAGTAAGACAATGTGTCAGATAAAACATGCACTTTTACATCAACTGTGGTAGACTAAGTGCTCTACCTGAAAACAATGCTTGTCAGACTGAACTTTAACAATCGACAGTATACTGTGCAAGACAATGTTTAGTATCTACTCTAGATTCTCCTTCAAAACTGTTAGTTTTTTCAAAATTATTTTTTATCATTTTCTTGTCATACTTTACCAAATTTTCGAGGAAACACTTAGAATTTGAAATTTATTGGAAGATCGATGTAGAACAGCAGTTATTTTCAGTAAATTTGAATAAAGGGGAAAGATCAAATACCCTAAATACTCGTGACAAAACAATTTCAACTGTTTCAATTTTTTTATTCCTGAAAAGCAACAGATCTCTTAACTACTTTAGACATAATTAATTATGCTATTAAAACAATTCAAAAATTTTATTTGGTGATAATAAAGAAATCAAATCACTATTATGTTTCTTATGAATAATAATAACCTGAACAAGCAGTAAAGGGAAATATGAGCAGTTATATGGATTTTTCTTTATCCAATAAAAGTGAGCATAACCTTTCTTTATGAGTCACAGACCTTCAAAAGGATTTTTTCTTGCACAGATAATGGACATATATTCAAGAAAATATGAATAATCTAGTGGAATGTCTCATAACTGCTTATTATAAGATGAAGATATGATCATAATACATGGTTGAGTGGGCGAAGGGGTTTTTAAAGATGCACTTGAGCAAAAACTGGTATCTATTTCAGTCATCTCAATTCCATTTTCATGTCACTTTTCAAGAGAAAAATTTAATGAACCCTAAAAGCCAGCTTTCCAACTCCTCAAGTACACCTCCGCGTTTAACTGAACTCTGTGTTCAGTTCCCAAATGTTTGAAACTCAATGACTGATTTTCCCTAGCATGCTTCCCTTGCAGCTGGGGACAGCAATTAGCAATCCTGGGCCAGCTGTTGACCACACTGATTCCTGTGATACAGACTGAACCTCATGGTCTTCCCTTCAGTAAGCCAAACAGCCTGAGCAGTAATAGATGTGAGTGCACTCCACATTAGTAACAGGCTAACCTTCCCTTAGCACAAAGCACTAAACAGATATTCTATTCTATTAAGAAGCACTGTACACAAAGCGGTATGTACACAAATCTTCAGCATGTAGCATTTTTCAGGCCTATTTTATTTCTTGTCCGTATGTGGGAACTTCCAAGCACTAGTTTCCGTTCCCTTTGACCAGACTTTCCTGTGCTTTTTCAGACAAAGGATAAAACCAGACAACATTGCACTCTCTCTCCCTCTTCTTCTCCTAACCTCATCCTCTTCCATCAGTCTTTATCCTTCCTGCCTCCACTTCTTTCTCTCGCTCTCTTGTTCTCTCTTTGTGCCACCACCTCCACCACAAGATCTCTGTGAGTGAGATCCCAGTAGAAAGAACAGGCCATCAAAAAAGGAGGTACCTTTCTCTGAAGGGAGGAGTGAACCTCCACCTTGTCTAAAAAAAGATCGATGTCCGTGAACTCAAAAGGCTTCCATAGCCTTGGCAACTCATGACAAGAGCCTAGGGAGATTACTGACGCCATAAACAAGAGTGACAATTTGTTAAATCAACAAGAGGAGTCACTGCACACTTATTCCTCATGTAGGATCTCTGTCTTTAATGTGTTGTTCAATGTGAATTAATGCTATAACAAGTACTCAGACAATATTTTACACTTTATGTTCTGTGTGGGTGCAAACTGTTGAAATCTTTACTTAATATATGCTAAATCGATCTTCTGTATATAAAGATAATTGAAAATGAGTCTTGATGTGAATGGAATGGGGGAGGGAGCGGGAGTTGGGAGGGTTGCGGACGGGAGGGAAATTATGGGTTGGGGGGCATTGTAATCCATAAGCTGTACTTTGGAAATTTATATTTGCTAAATAAAAGTTAAAAAAAATCTCAGCAAAGCAAAGAAAGAAAAACTCCAAGAGTCCTGATTCTGTTTCCTTATGACATTATGACACTTTCATGATGAAAATGTTCAGATAATGTAACTTCATTAAACACTTTGTTTTTTTTTTTGTTTGTTTGTTTTTTTAACTTTTATTTAATGAATATAAATTTCCAAAGTACGATTTATGGATTACAATGGCTTCCCCCACATACCGTCCCTCCCACCCACTACCCTCCCCTTCCCCACTCCCTCTCCCCTTCCATTCACATCAAGATTCATTTTCGATTATCTTAATATACAGAAGATCAGCTTAGTATACATTAAGTAAGGATTTCAACAGTTTGCTCACACAAAAACAAAAAGTGAAAAATAATAGATGATTTTTTTTAAATGATGATGAAATCAGATCAGACCTATTGTCATGTTTAATCCCAGTGAGAGTCAAGTTGGGAGTTGACAATTTTTTTTTTTTTTTTTTACAGAGGATCAGTTTAGTATACATTAGGTAAAGATTTCAACAGTTTGTACCCCCATAAAAACACAAAGTGAAATATATTGTTTGAGTACTCGTTATAGCATTAAATCTCAATACACAGCACATTAAGGACAGAGATCCTACATGAGGAGTAAGTGCACAGTGACTCCTGTTGTTGACTTTACCAATTGACACTCCTGTCTATGGCATCAGTAGTCTCCCTATGCTCCAGTCATGAGCTTCCAAGGCTATGGAAGCCCTCTGAGTTCTCCGATTCTTATCTTGTTTAGACAAGGTCATAGTCAAAGTGGAGGTTCTCTCCTCCCTTCAGAGAAAGGTACCTCCTTCTTTGAAGACCTGTTCTTTCCACTGGGATCTCACTCACAGACATCTTTTGCCAGAGTGTCTTGGCTTCCCATGCCTGAAATACTCTCATGGGCTTTTCAGCCAGATCCGAATGCCTTTAGGGCTGATTCTGAGGCCAGAGTGCTATTTAGGACATCTGCCATTCTATGAGTCTGCTGAGTATCTCACTTCCCATGTTGGATCACTCTCCCCTTTATTTATTCCATCGTTTAGTGTTAGCAGGTACTAGACTTGTTTATGTGCTCCCTTTGACTCTTAGTCCTTTCATTATGATCAATTGTGAACTGAAATTGATCACTTGGAATAGTGAGATGGCATTGGTACATGCCACCTTGATGGGATTAAATTGGAATCCCCTGGTATGTTTTTAACTCTACCATTTGGGGCAAGTCAGCTTGAGCATGTCCCAAATTATACATCTCTTCCCTCTCTTATTCCCACTCTTATGTTTAACAGGGATCACATTTCAGTTTAATTTTAACACTTAAGAATAACTGTGTATTAATTACAGAATTAAACCAGTCATATTAAGTAGAACAGACAAAAAAAACTACTAAGAGGGATAATGTATTAAGTTGTTCATTAACAGTCAGGGCTATGCTGATCAAGTCACCGTTTCCCATAGTGTCCGTTTCACTTCAGGAGGTATCTTTTTTGGTGTTCAGTCAGTTGTCACCGATCAGGGAGAACATATGGTATTTGTCCCTTTGGGATTGGCTTATTTCACTCAGCATGATGTGTTCCAGATTCCTCCATTTTGTTGCAAATGACTGGATTTCGTTGTTTCTTACTGCGGTATAGTATTCTAAAGAGTACATATCCCATAAACACTTTGTAATGATGCTTGCTTCAATATCATTCTTTTTAGCAGAAGAAAGGATTCTCAAATGGCACTTGGTGATATTCTGACAGCTGAATCAGGACGCATCATCCTGACTCAGGTCTTTCCGAGTCACTGAGACTGTTCTAGGATTCTGATTGATTTTAGTGTTTATGCCTCCCTTTTGTTAAAAGGTTATAGCTTGTTTTTCACAGGATCTACAACCTCCACAAGCCATCCTAACAGACATTTGGGAGTTGTTGGATTCATCTCTGTAGACAAGCCGTAATATCCTTTGAAAGAATATTCAACAGTGTGCTGTGAATCAGGCGTTTGCCAAGGGGATTTAAAACAATAGGGATTGTTTAACTAAAGTGCAGTTATAAAAAGACAAGGCTTATTATTTTCTTTGAAACCGTAAGTGAAGTCATTAGTAGAGTTTTTTCCTGGGGTAGCAAACACATGTTGCTTGAATTTCTGCCTTTTCTGGGCTGATAATGAAGTGAACTTAAAACATCACTTACCTATATGCCTGATCTGCTCTATTTCTTAAGTGTTGTACCTGCCACTTTTTCAACCTGGGGCCCACAAGACACCTTGCATAATGCCTTGCCCATCATCAGCCAGCTGCTAGCTTCATGTGAGGGACTCTCACAGAAGCAAATGGAACTTCCGATGTGCTTGTGCCCATCTCTATAGTTAGTCCCAGTACACTGTGGAGGTGGAGATCATAATCCACAACTTGAGGTTGCTTTTGAATTACAGATAGAAAAATAGACTTCAGTGATATGAATCCTACATCCCCAAAACGTACATGATTTTGACTTCTGCATCTTGCACAGCCCTTAAATGTTTGCATTTTCACCAACTGTATGATTTACATATTTTTTCATAAAACTTATCTGATAACATTAGGAATAACTTTATGTATGTTTGTTTTAGTTCTTGAGTTTACGCTCAGCCTGTCAATCAAAACTTCTTTTTGTGACGTAACTGAGAAATGCTGAAAGAACATCGATTATACTTGGGCTTTAGAGGAGTCAACTAAGGGATTTTCAGTTTTTAAGAATTTCCTCTTAGCTTACTCATATAGATGGTTCTCTGTAGTCCAGAAGATACCATACTGGAAGTTTTCTTAAAATTATACCGCATAATTAGATGTTTTTTTGTTTAAGTTTTAAAACTTGCCTTAGCTAATCTACATATTTCCAAATCATTTTAGAATTGCATTTCTGGCAAAGTAAACAAAAACAGTCATAATGAGAATGTTACCTTTATATATTTTCTTTATGTTAATTTCATGCCCTTTTCATAGTGCTTTCAAATTAATTTACGGTGACATTTTTAATTCAGTGTTGTAATGGATAATGCTAATTTCACAACATTTTAAAAACATCCTTAAACTGTCACAATTGTGTAGCATTTTTAACTTCCTCTCCAGGCTGATATTTAAGCCATTTGGAATGCAGTGAAATGGTATGTTCTTTGCTTCTGCATCAACTGGAGATTCATGTGACCCTGGGTGGTATAGGTATCAATTCTATTTCTTCCTGTGCCTGTGTTAGTTTTGTTTGGAGATAGCTCAGCTAGAGTGGATGGCTCCCTTTGGGCTCAGTACTACTTTGTCTTCCTTAAGTGATCAATTTCAGCTAACATATTGCTGCTTTAAAAGACAGTCTTATGCGTGCTTCATATTTTTAGTGATTGAGTGCAAAAGAAACATTGAGGGCTTTTTCAGATCATCACATATCAAACTGACATTTGCTGCCTTACCCTGGCACTTCTGTTTCTGCTTCTTAACCATTTTGCAGAGAAAACAAACTTTGAGAAAATACTTAAGAGTATGGAATCCTTCTATTTAATTTATATGTTGTTTTAAATGGCCTATCACTACTCTTGGACTCAATCAGGAAACATGATCCTCATTCCAGCCTTACTCATAAATGCTTGTCTTCCTATTTTAGGAATACCTTCTTCATGGGCAATGATCATGGCTAATTCACTTCTTAGACCTCTACAGGCTTAACATACAACAGTACGTAATGTTTCAAATATGAGTGTACTTCAAAAGGTTCATGTAAAAATTGATTTTTTTAAAAAAATGTTTATTTTGGTGCAAACATTTTGAGATCTATGTACCAGGGGTCTTCTGAAAGTATATGGAAATGTATATTACCAAAAAATTACACATAGGTTTCAAATAATTTTAGACAAAAACAAGCTTATCCCTTCGTTCCAGTTTTTCATGAACTTTCTGAAGAACCCTTATAAGTATCTCTTGGTATCAGAGACTACTGTTGTGTACATTCCATCTGCAAGCCTCTATCTTTTACAGTAGCCAACCTGTCATAAGTAATTGGCCCATAGTAGCCTCCAGAAAGAGATCTGCAAGGGCAGGGACAGACTATGTCTTAGCCTAGAGCTAACTGTCCACATATTAAGTACCAACTAAATATGTACTTAGTAAATTAATGCTGTGGTTTATTTAGTCTTTAGTTTTGTTACTTTAAGTTCCTTTTTAGTATTGCCTTGCAGCCTTACAGTTGCATACTCATGTTTAACTCATTTTTCTTTTTTTTTAACTAAAAGGTATAATTCTTTTGAGTACTCACTGTATATAATTTTTACTGCAAAATAAAGAATGGAGGGAACAAAAGACAATTTAAAAATACTTGGGCTTTACCTCTCCCTTATGACTGGTAGGTGAATTCCCCTTATCTGTAAACTCTCCTCTGCATCCAAATTCAACTCTTCCTCTTCACACTAGGTAGCTACAGAGCAGGCAAGGGTGCTCATTCTGGAGTTTCAGGTGTCCTGGCTAAGCTCACTGTAAATGGCTGTTTCTGTAATTGATACAAATGGTGTCCTATGCAGAAAGTTGAAGGCTTTTACTTTTCTTCTTGAAAAATAAGATACTATTTGGCAATTTAGGGTACAAAAGGAGAGTACAAAAGATACATTAGAAAGAAGGAGGTGATTGTATTGAGAGTTGTTTCCAACCCCCATTGCTCACCCCTCAAGCCTGCCCCATTCCCAAACTGACATGATAGATTAGTTGGTTTGGCTTTAAACCAATTGGATTCATAGAAGTTTCTAGAGACTTTGTGCTCAAGTGATGTACCTCTTCTGGGAGTAAAAGAGTAAAATACTACATTTGTGTTTTTTTTTTTTTGAGATTTATTTTTTTGAGATGTATTTAATTTGAAAGGACCAATGACAGAGGGACGGAAAGACAGATACAGAGAGATTCTTTCATCTGCTGGTTCATTCCCCAAATGCCTGCAACAGCTAAGGCTAGTTCAGGTTGAAACCTAAAGCCAGAAATCCCTTCCTGATCTCCCACATGGGTGGGAGGGCCAAGCCCAGGAGCCATAATCTGCTGTCTACCAGGTGCATTCACAGGGAGTTGGATCAGAAGCATGGGTAGCAAGACTCGAGCGGCATTCCAAAATGGGGTACAGGCATCCAGATCAGTGGTTTAACTTGCTGTCCCACAATTTCTGCTCCCCCACCTGTATATTTAATGATAGTCACTCACACTCTTTCTCCCAACACTCATGGCACAATCTAGGCAACCAGACAGGATGGGGTTACAAGCTCCACAAGAAGACACACAAGGTGGTGATAAGACACCTGAATTTGGGGGCCCTACCCAGAATATGAGGATGTATTTATTCTTAGGCACAGCTGTTGCATGACCTGTAGATTTCCAAACAGTACTGAGACAATTTGGAAAGTGGAGTCTAAAGACCTGTTAGGACACAGGAGCTTAAGGTAAAGATTTTAAAGGCTAAGGCATTTGCATTAAAAAGAATGAAATGACAGAATTATTCAAAATAGAAGTCCATTTTTTTGGAACCACTGTTGTAGATTGAACAGATATGGCTCCCCTTACTCACGTACACATTTAGACCCCAAAGTCTTAAGCCAACAGTTAATGGGTTAACCTTAGTAGATTAAGGGTAGAGACTCTATCTAATTATGGCATCATGGAGATGGCCCACCGGAAGGTCTCTGGGTCACTGGGGGCTTGCCCTCAAAAGGAGGCTCTTGTGAGAGGGTTGTTTATACCAGCTGAGCTGGCTTCCCAGCCCCTCTCTGCTTCCCGGCTTCCCCCCATCATCTCCAGCCTCACCGGATACCTGAACCAATGTAGCTGCCAAACTGTGGACTGTGAAACCCCACATTTTAAGCTGAAATAAAACTTCTTTCCTTGTAAGTAGCTCCTCTCCCACATTTTAGTTGTAGTGATGAAAAGCTGACTGATAAACTAAGCATCCAAAGTGGCTAATAAAACAGCCTGGTGATACTAAAAAAGAAAATGATACAGTGTCTGTGTACTTACCATAAAGACATCCAGTATCTATTAATTCATGGCTCCTTTCAGTAAGAAACTCATCAGATGCTATGTTGTAAAGTACACACATGTGAAAAGAAACACACATACTCTATTTAAAAATTTCTTGGATGTAACAGAATGTAAAAAAGAGAAAGATTCATGAATCAGTACTGAAAATATTCTTTAAAAACTAACTTTAAAATGGATTAATTAAATTCACCAATAAATAAATAATAAATAATAAAATAATTAAATTCACCAATAAATAAAGGATTAGCCAAAAGGTCCCAGAGAGTAATTTATGTGGCATATGAGCCACATTAATTACACATGCTGTGAATAAATTAAAATGTTTCAGAAGGACTAAGGAAATGTATTACATTAACTACACTTGGAAATTTGGTGACTTCTATATTTTATTACATAAATGAACTATATTTACAACTCTGTGGAACAATAGGAAATTGCCAATGCATTGCTTGTCCCATGAATCTTATCATTGATTTGAAAAATATTTATTAAGTATCTATTATATGCATAATGTTATTTTATGTACTGGAGATATATCCAAGAGAAAAACAAAGAAACACCCTTGCCATGTGAGACCTGAATTCTAGCACTAGAACAGAAAATAAACAATAAAACGAGGGAGTGGGAGTTTAACCTGGTGGTTAATTGCCCGCATTCCACATCTTAGTGCTATATTCAAGTTCTAGTTCTGCCTCCTGACTCCAGATTCCTGTCAATGCAGGACCTGAGAGGCAGTGGCAGTGGCTCAAGTAATTGGGTTCCTGCCACACACACAGGAGACCTGGACTGTGTTCCTGGCTCCTTAGTTTTGTCCCTATGCCAGCCTCAGTTATTGCATGTATGTGGGGAATGAGCCAACAACAGGAGCTACCTAACCCTCTCAGTCTCTCTCCTTCTCAAAAATAAATAACAAATAATTTTAGAAAACTAAAATAGATGTGAGCTATTTATCTTTTAAAAGAGGGCAAGTGCTGTGGAAAAACAAAAGTGAAATAAGAGTAAGTGAGATCTGGTTTACTGCTTCACCTCTTTGAAGTGCTGTTTGAGTAAAGAATTGAAGAAAGCTATTTATGTTTTAAGTTCAGATAGCTTAAAGTAAACTCCAAAGGTAATTTACAATGCACTTGGACCAGTAGATCCTTCTATTGCAAACTGCAATTTTTACCCTGCCTTTATGGAAACAGCAAACCTTAAAAAGGCAAACTCAATTCCTTTCATCATCCATCCTTCTTACATCCTTTATGTAGTAATGAGTGTAGGGAAGTATGCCAAGAAAATGGTTTCACCTTGGTAAGAGCATCTTATTATTTCACTTGGACAGCATCAACTCACTGAAAATGTGCCACTGAAAACCATAAGCTAGCCCTAAGCTTTTTCATCTGGGTCTTAGTCAAGAATATAGAGGGTAGGTAACATACAAACAAAATAAAATAATCCTCTGAAGAGTAAAGATAATTAAATATTAAGTCCAAAGCACAAGTAATGAGAATATTGTGTCCCCTGGCAATGAGGTTTATGATAAATGAATATACTGTTCCACCATTATAAAGAAAAAAATGGATAATAACATTTCAGTGTAGTGTGTAAATAAATGCAGAGTATAAATTTATTAATGCATTTGTGTTGATTTCCATTTACTTCACTCTTTGTTCTCTCATCTAAAGTCCAGAAAATACATTTTCTGTTGTTAAGGTCATAGGGATGTATTTGTTCATCCTATGATGTATGACAAAGCAGTCAGCTTACAGGGAGAATACTGAATGTCTGATTGCTTAGATCAGAGGGCCAGAGCCCTCACCCTACCTCATTTTCCCATTCACATTTATGCTTTCAGGCACAATGCTGTAAAAGGACTTTATCAAGTTCTCAAAGGCATTTCCTCATCCAACTGAGTGCCAGATTATGGACAAGTTCCCAGGTCTGCATTAGTACAGACAATAATGTTCAAATGGCTCCATACTATGTGGGCTGTCAAATTGGAATTTAAATACTCACAAGAAGACAATAACAACACTGATCCACCAAGTTCTTTGTCAGCAGAGAGATTTCTCAAAGATAACTACTCCTGAGTAGTTGCAAGAGATTGAAAATTTTGGCAGACAGTGGAATCCTTTTTGTGAGGGGTAAAAAATTGAATTGGCTCATAAGTCCATAGTCATGAGAATTGTACCCTGTGATCTCATGTGAAATGTTGTGAGCTCTGCTAAGTCAACTGCATCCTTGGCCTGCAACATCTGTATCGGTACCCAGACACTGTGGTTAACATTGCAAGCCTAAGTGATTTCCAGAATTAAGCTGAGTATGTTGAGTAAGATTTGGGGACTTGCCCCTGAATGCCGATATTTTCCTGGACTCTAATTTAGTTTTAGAAGAGACTTCTAAAACCAGAAGTCTCTTAGAGAGTTGCTTCAATCCCTAGATTCCTACTCCAGTGATAGCATATCATTTTTTCCTTTATATATTTACCTGTCCCAGCCAATGGAACAATTCCCCAAACATGCCTTAACTGAAACCAAAGATTCAATAGAATATTATTAATTGGACTTACTGTAGTTTTTACATTCTGCTACTTTTTTCTCCAAATTTCAAGAAAAGGAGCATGATACACCCACATCACAAACTCTGAACCCCAAACATTGTCTCACAGGAAAGTATTCCAAAAGCTAAACACTGTACCTGGTTTAAGTAAACAATTATGCAAGGCGTCTTTATGATTTTTTCATTCTGATAAAGGAATATAGCAAACAGAGAGTCTCAGTAGGCTAATAAGTTGCCTTTTGAAAGAGTTTGAATTAATATATTAAGAGAAGTCAAGTGGCTGGTGCTGTGGCATGTGGGTAAAGCAGCTACCTGCAGTGCTGGCATCCCATATGGATGCCAGTTGGAGTCCCTGCTGCTCTACTTCTGATCCAGCTCTCCGCTATGGCCTAGGAAAGCAGTAGAAGATGGCCCAAGCCCTTGGACCCCTGTACCTGCATAGGAGACCTGGAAGAAGCACCTGGCTCCTGGCTTTAGATTGGCCTTTGCTGTCATTTGGGGAGTGAACCAGTGGATGGAAGACCTCTCTCTCTCTGTCTCTGCCTCTGCATCTGTGTAACTCTGCCTTTCAAATAAATAAATAAATAAATATTGTTAAGAGAAGTCAAATTACCCATTTAGTACTTCACTATAATATATTATCTGGTAAGTTATATTTCTCCTATTCCTGATGCTGCCAGTAACTAATAGGAGTCTATGATTTAATTATTTGACTTTTATTTAACATCTGTTATGGAATAATTTCAGGCATTTATACTAACCAGAGAAAACTGATGAATGTCTGGGTAATCATTACCATGATTCAACTGTTATTAAATCGCATCTAGTCTTGCTTTATTGGTATCTCTACCCACTCTTTCAAACACTGATTGTTTGAAAGCAAATATCACCATTGAATAATTTTATCTGTATCAGTATAGATTTCATCCTGATAAAGACTATTTAAAACAATATCCATATTATTATCATACTTTATCAATACATTAATTTTGAAAATTGTGAATTCTGATTATGGCAACATAAAGAGTGACAAATATTTTTGAAAAATATAGAACTGAACAAAAAATCAAAAACAGTCATTTCAGGATGTAGAGCCCAACCACGGGGACAGCAAACTGAGAACAATTATTTCTTTTAAAACAGACTGTTACAATGCATCTCACTAGTCCCAGTGATCAATTTCTGTTCACAATTGATCATAATGATAGGACTAAGAACCAAAGGGATCATATAAACAAGAATAGTGTCTGCAAATACTAGCTGATAGAATAAAAAAGGGAGAGAACGATCCAACATGGGAAGTGAGATACACAGCAGACTCATAGAATGGCAGATGTCCTAAACAGCACTCTGGCCTCAGAATCAGCCCTTAAGGCATGCGGATCTGGCTGAAAAGCCCATGAGAGTATTTCAGGCATGGAAAGCCAAGACACTCTGGGGGAAAAAAAAAAAAAAAAAAAAAAAAAAAAAAAAAAAACCTAAATGAAAGATCTCTGCGAGTGAGATCCCAGTGGAAAGAACGGGTCATCAAAGAAGGAGGTACCTTTCTCTGAAGGGAGGAGAGAACTTCCACTTTGACCATGGCCTTGTCTAAATATGATCAGAGTCGGTGAACTCAGGGGGCTTCCATAGCCTTGGCAGCTCATGACAAGAGCCTAGGGTGATTACTCATGCCACAAACAGGAGTGTCAATTTGTTAAGTCAACAACAGGAGTCACTGTGCACTTACTCCTCATGTAGGATCTTTGTCCTTAGTGTGCTGTACATTGAGATTTAATGCTACAACTAGTACTCAAACAGTATTTTTCACTTTATGTTTCTGTGTGGGAGCAAACTGTTGAAATCTTTACTTAATGTATGCTAAACTGATCTTCTGTATTTTAAGAGAAACGAAAATGAATCTTGATGTGAATGGAAGGGGAGAGGGAGTGGGAAAGGGGAGGGTTGCAGGTGGGAGGGACGTTATGGGGGGGAAGCCATTGTAATCCATAAGCTGTACTTTGGAAATTTATATTCATTAAATAAAAGTTTAAAAAAAAAAAACAGACTGTTAGGAAGAACAGCCAAGCATCTTTGTTCTTACATGGGGCTTATCTCATCCTTTTTCCAAGAATTTGGTCATGAATCATTGCAACTTTCCAGCATGGATTTGGCCACCAAAAGCAGGACATTTGAGGCCACACATAATCCATAAAGATGGTAGACACATAGGTAGATTTTAAATATGTGTGTGAGTGGGAGAGAGAGGAGAGGAGAGGAGAGGAGATTAGAGGAGGGGAGGGGAGAGAGGAGGGTAGAGGAGAAGAGAAGAGGAGAGAGAGGGAAATGAGAAATCGAGACATATAGACAGGCAGAATGAAGCCAATAGCCTGGAATTTCATCTGGGTCCCCCATGTGGATGGCAGGGGCCAAAGCACTTAGATCATCCTCCATTGCTTTCCCAGGAACAGTATCTGGGACCTGGATTGGAAGTGGAGTAATTGGAACTCGAACAGGTGCCCATATGACATGCCAGTGTTGTATCTGGAGGTTTAACATGCTACACCAGAGATAGCCCCTCTTTGAGTATCTTATATTTCTCTTACTCCATTATCTTCTGGCATAAAGTAATATTGTCAAAAGTCATCTTCTGGCATAAAGTAATATTGTCAAAAGTCAAGTTGATCTGATATTATTTCCTTATAACAAACTGATCTTTACAGTAGATGTGTGATGCCTTGAAAGAATATGTTTTATCTCTCCCCTTGCTGCAATGAGTATTGGCAGAGACCCCTAACTTAATCTCCAGAGCATTGCTCTTATCCGATAGAAACTGTTTTGTTTAGGGGATGGCAGCCAATGACTCTTGCTATAAGGTACAAAAGACCTCTGTCCTGACCCAAGGCAGAGCCAATTCCACAGTGTACATATCGCCTGGTTTCTCTTCTTCCTCCACACTTTAGAAGAGATAAAGTCTAAACCTAACCTGAGTCCACATTCACATTGTTTGCTCTCCACCCAATTTTCCTCACTACCTTATCGCTTTTTGCCATGCATTTCTATAATAGATTGAAAATTATAATATTCACTATCTGTATACATTTCTATATATTATGTATTGTATTAAATGTTTGCTTCATATCTATGTATATATACATATATGTATCTATGTATATGTATATATACACATATGCATATAAATATATAATGTATCATGAATACATTATATATAATATATACACATTATATAATATATAATACATAATTACATATTAATATCATATATTTAATATATTATATGTTAATATCGCTATATTATATTATATAATTATATATTATGTATAATTATATATAATTTATAATTTATATATAATACATATATGTATACATGTATACATATATGCATATACATATATATGTATATATACACATATATGTATATAAATATATATAATGTTCTTAGTAAACAACTATTATTCAAATCTTAGTCTCAGGCTTTGTTTCTAGGGAATCTACCTTTTCAAAATCTTCTGTTTTTCCATTCATCTCATTTCTGAGTTATATTCCTAGTTTATAGTGCTCTTTCACTGAGTACATCAGTTTTCACGTTCTTTAAAGCTTTGTGAAAAATTAGATTGTAGTTCTCACCTGTTTAATGGGTATCATTTACAGATTGCCTACATTTTCTGTGGAATAGCTATTCTGAGCCTTACTTTTTTTAAAAGTAACTTTGTATATGACATGGTTCATTTGACCGTAGGGTCATTTTTATTTTGTGATATTAGCAATGAAGTTGAATCAGAATTGCTTTCCTACCAGCATTACTCTTCAGATTCTGCTTCTTGTGCATTCAAAAACTAATAAAAGTTATGACTGTAATTTGAGCTCTGTTTGCCTCTTAGGTAAAACTTCTTATGTTCCCGTCCTATTTCTCCATTTTAATATCTGCAGTTACTCAGAGTATGGACTGTACTTCTAGTGTTTCTCTGAGTAAGCCTCTCCCCCGCAGCTGCAGTGATAGGTGCCCATAGAACTCCAATGCCACCTGACCTTCTGGGGCCCTCAAAACCTCACACGAACTGATGACTGTCCACCTCCGCCTCAGTGACAGTGGCTCCTCTGACTGGCTGGCCCCCTGTGTTTGCAGAGTGGATGGTTTTCAGAATAGTTGCAATCGTGTGTCTTTCTCTCTATTTTTGCTCAGTTGTTGATTCCATGTGGTTTTGTTGCTGTCAGTCACTTGTCTCCATTTACTCAAATTTAAGTGTGAGTGGCAAGATATTTTTAACTAATTTGTTGCAGATGTTGACTTTAGGGTTTTGGGTTTGCTATACATTTTTGGGCTAAAAACTGTACCACCATCTGTCTAGAACTCCAAATTTAGCTATTTTTACCAAGTGCTTATGTTTAAACAGATCAAAAAAAACCTACATATATGAAAAAAACTAGAATCTGATACACTGGATTGACAATTTGGATTGCCAATTGGGATCTCATTGATTAGTTCTGCAGGAATATAATAAATGTATGAATTACTTGGCTTGTGAATGGAAAAGAGCAGCAAACTTCCAGATTATGTAAAAAATTTATGTGCAGTATGCTTAATTTCATCGAAGTTTTTCTCTCTAAACTTTATGATGGGCAAATTAATGCTTTACTGATGAGAGAAGGCTGGAATTGCATGTAGTAGAGGGAAGTGCGTTTAAATCAAGTTCATTTGAAGGTGGCATAATTTCTCTATCACCTAAACATCTTGGATTTCCTCCTCACATTCTAATATCTCTTTTTGTCTCTTGTGTTGTCAGTTTTCCAGCAAGTTTCTACGAAGCTTCTTCAAATTTTGTTTGAGATTGGGTCCCTTGGAAGGTAAGAAAGTGGGAACAAGTGTCAGCCTAGGCAATATGAATTTTGTAGAGTATATTGCTAACTCTGTCCTCACTTCTGAAGGCAGAAATGCAAGACTTGGGTGTTTAGGTTCTGTTACTCAGACTGGGCTCAGATTTAAGTTAAAAATCACTTTTTACAACAACTTGAATAGTTTCAATTTCAAGCTTTTGGAGGACCTCTTAATCTCTAGTGAGGCAAAGCCCTTTATGGATAAAAATTGGTGACTTCTGTGTGGACCAGGTGCTCAGAGGAAATATGTCTGTACTGGAAAGAATGGAGTCTTTGAATAGAGCCCAGCCAGAAGCAAGCCCTGGTGCCATGATGTGGTCCAGTGCATTCTATGGAAGCTGTTGCAGGTGTTGCTCCAGCAAGGCCATTGAATGTAGCCCTGAGAGCCAATCTTACTCTTCCAACACCTCCCAAATCCCTTTCAAAATTAGGGTTGGCAAACTTTGATTTTAAGGGCCATATAATATCTGTTTTAGGCTCTAAGGATCCAAGTCTCTATTGCAACTACTCAATTCTGTTGTGGTGGTGAGAAACCAGCCATATATAAAAGCCTGACTGTATTTCCATAAAACTCTATAAAAATTGGTAGCAGACAGGACATGACTTGTCTGCCATAGTTCACTAACCCTTGCTCTAGAATGAGACTCATGATTAAGGGTGAGGCCTAACCAAGTCACAGCACAAAAAGAACATTGATATAGAGCCTGTTGACACTCCCATTTTATTTGCTGAAAAGTAGACTACTTTGGGACGAAACATGCAAGAATTGGACTGTGGGATATCAATGGGAGCAGGTGGAAGTCATCACTACATTTTCTTTCCCCATGTACTATATGAAGGCACTTCAAAAAGCTTATGGAAAATAGGATTAAAAGATAAGCGCTTTTTTTGGTACAAAAATGCATAAGGTGAAGCCTTCCAAAAATTCATGAAAAATGCATGTTACGATGAAATGCATGGATTTCAAAAGTTTCAGCACCAAAATACACTTATCTTTTAATTCTATTTTCCACAGACTTTTGAAGCACCTTCATGAATTCAGGAAAATTCTTTACCTTATTTATTCTCATGTAGTGAAATACAATTATTTGGGCAGATGAGAGAAAGCTGTGAAGACTCTTCCATCTAGCTTACAAAAACCCTTCTACAATATCAATGCCTTTCAAGACAAACTAAGAGAAGTGATTGCTTGACCACACTTATTAATTATTGTATCAGCCTTGAATGCCTTTTTTTTTCATGAGAATGAGGACTTGGAAGAAGAAGCCACAGAGATTACTGGTTCCTGTGTACTTTGTTCTCAGTAAAGTATGGAGATACCTCAGAAATCTGAATATAGACCTACCGTATGACCCAGCAATCCCACTTCTGGGCATTTACCCAAGGGAAATGGAATCAGTGTAAGAAAGGGATATCTGTACTCCCATGTCCGCTGCAGCTCAATTCACAATGGGTAAGATATGGAATCAACCCATATGCCCATCAACTGATGACTGGATAATGATATTATGGCATATATAATGATATTATGGCATATGGAATACTACTCAGTGGCAAAAACAAAACTGAAATTTCTGTCATTTTCAACAAAATGGATGCAATGGGAAACCATTATACTTAGTGAAAATAGCCAGTCCCAAAAGGACAAATACCAAATGTTTTTTCTGATCTGTGATAATGAAGAGTATTTAAAATGTATTATAACTAATGGAGTATCTAAAATGTAATGTATAGGAGTGAAATTGACATTTTGAGATTCAATGATTATTCACAGCTCTTATCTCTACTGTTGAGGAATAGTGTTTTTTTTTTTTCCTAAATACTAGGTATTAAACTCAGTGTAGGGTTAATCTTATAAGTATAAAGTAAATTGAAAATAGAGTTTTCTAAGAATTAAGAGTAGGAAAAGGGGAGAGAGGAGGAAGAAAGGCGGGAGCATGGGTGGGAGGGAGGATATAGTCGGAAGAATCATTATATTCCTAAATCTGTGTATATGAAAAGCATTAAATTTGTATACCTTAAATAAAATTTAAAAAAGAAGAAGATCCAGAGCTGAACATCAGTATTAGGAATCCCAACCAAATAGAACCTAACAGATGTATGTTAGCTATTGTTTTGAAACACAAGATCTTCATTAAGCATATTACATAACTCATCTATTTTCCCATACAAAATATCAAAGGAAACCTGTTTAAGGTAAACCCAAAGAGAGAGGCATAATAAAGAGTAAGACTTAAGACTATTATTGGTAAATTTTACGCCTAAGTCCAAGATGCATTCTGAATTCAATGCATGTATTTGGAAAATGTAGGTATGGTGAATATATTTTCAATCGATAACACTTGGTTAAAACAGTAGTAGAGGTTATTGAAGAAGATCAGTTTGACAATTATGTATCCCTACTTGGGACAAGAATGTCTATCAAGTTTATAAATACTCCATTTTGCTTGATCCATGCCTTCCCATTTCACAGTTGGGAGTATCTATTATTATGAATAGGAAAGATTTTCCTCCATGTATGCTTTACTTGAATACCTCAGACTAAACAATGGATGGAAGATCTCTCTCTCTCTCTGAAACTGACTTTCAAATAAATAAGTAAGTAAAGCTTTAAAAAACACACACACACACAAGGTAGCATTTATTTCGGTACATGGCATACTGAACTTGAAAATTCCTTGTGCTGGAAAATTCCAGTTTTTCAACCAAAAACTAACATTTTTGAAATGATAACAGAGATGACCAGTTATAGACAAGAGATTAAATATTTGTCTATAATTCACCACTAATAAATAGCTTGTGAAAGCGTTCATGCTATTCTTTTTCAAATGGATTATTTTGACAACATTTTCATAAAATAACATGTTAATTTTAGTAGTCCTATAAAAGGTGAGCATTTACAAAGCCAAAAGCAGAGTGGAAGCTTTTAAAGCTATGAGTAAGAATTGGCATTTATATAGGATAATATAAGTAAATGAAATGCAAAATTGATATGACTGAGTTCCGTAAGTACAATACTATTGCTGTCCAAACTGATATTGCAAACATCTTCCCTAGAAAGAAAAAGCCTCTGGGCTACACAAATTGCTTACTCATTTCTTTTCAATAATCCTCAGTTCCGAAACATTGAGTATCTCTTCCACCTTGATAGTACAGAATATTTTTCAGTGACAGAAAGTGGAAAATGAGCATTCTGTGCTGAGGCAGAGGTTGGTCAAGACAACAAACTTTAGGTAGCACTCAGCAGCAAAGAGCACTGGCGGACATGCTCTAGGATGCAGTCAGACCTTGCCTAATTCCTCTAAGAATCAAAGATGTGGGATTTTACTTGTATGAAGTCTATAAAACTCTTCCACACATTTGAATATTCTCAAATTACATTTTCATTCCATCACAGCATCTTGGATACTAATAGGAGTTTGTATGGTATCCTAATTTGTTACAAAAAAATACAGTAAAATTTTTAGGAATGTGTTTCATTTTGAATTTTTCATAAAGAAAATATTTTACAGAACTCTTACTGGTATAAAATTCTATACATATATACTTATACAACTTACTGAGTTTTTAGATAGGCATCTACCCATGAAATGATTACCACGATCTTTGCCATAAATCTATATGTCACTTGTGAAAGTTTCCTCCTGCTATATTTATTTATTTATCTATTGTTAACTAGAGGCAGATCACTAGGACTTCAATCACTAAAACTGTACCCCTGGGCAAGCACCTTCCCATGTAGCCCTCCCTCAGCCTTTGAGAACTACCATGTTCTGAACCTGAGGGAATCTGTTTCAGAAACCTGATATAAGTGGTATTGTGTAGTGTTTGTCCATCTGAGCTCCATGATTTAACGGACCATAAAGTCCTCCAGGTTCATCCATGCAAAAGGCATGTTTTCCTCCTTTATTCAGACTCAGTAAGATTCCTGTATGTACAGACTACATTTTCTTCAAAAATCAAATAATTTAAATTTAGAAAGGAGATTCAAGGAAGTATAATTCCTATTTCATTCTTTCAAGAAACAGTAAAATATTCACTATTTTTCTAAGGTGTCAATTTTCAAACTATGCAATTGACAAAACATTAATATCCATAACCTGGAAGAGCTCAAGAAACTCAACAACAACAAAACAAATAATCCAATTAAGAGACAAGCAAAGGACTTCAATAGGCATTTTTCAAAAGAGGAAATTCAAATACCCAATAGAAAAATGAAAAAAATGTTCAAGATTACTAGCAATCAGGGAAATGCAAATCAAAACCACAATGAGGTTTCACCTCACCCCAGTTAGAATGGCGCTCATACAGAAATCAAAATCCAATAAATGCTGGTGAGGATGTGGTGAAAAAGGTGCCCTGACCTTCTGTCGATGGGAATGCAAACTAGTACATAGAGCCATTGTGGAAGACAATATGGAAATCCCTCAGAAAGCTGAAAACAGATCTACCTTATGAATTAGCCATCCAACTTCTGAGAATTCACGCAAAGGAAATGAAATCAGCATGTGAAAGGGTGGTCTCTGCTCCCATGTTTATTGCAGCTCAGTTCACATTAGCTCAGGTATGGGAATTAGCTAAGATAGGGGAATTAGTCAAGATGTAAGAATCAGCCCAGATGCCCATCAAGTGATGACTGGATAACACTATATCTACACACTAGGAATACTACTGTCATAAAATAGATTGAAATCCCGTCTTTTGCAAGATAATGGATGCAATTGGAAACTCTTAATGATATACTTAATGAAATAAGCCAGCCCCCAAAAGATAAGTACCGTTTTCCCTGATCCGTGGTAACAGAGTACAAAAAAGGTGTATGAGTGAAACTGACATTTTGAGAATTTATTGTTGTTTATATCCCTTTCTCTACTATTGTGGAATGGTGAAATTTTTCTTCTATTTATTGAATATTTAGTAGAGGGTTAATCTTATGATTATAAAATAAACTGAAAATACATCATTTTAAAAATTAAAAGAAAGAGGTTAGAAAGGTGGGACTATGGGTGACAGGGAGGGTAGGGTGGAGTGGGAAGTATCACTATACTCCCAAATCTGTATACATGAAATACATGAAATTTGTTTACCATATATAAGTAAAAAATTGCTTAAAAAGAGGATTATTTCCATTTTTAAAAAAGATACGTAGTTTTATTTTGAAGTTCCTCAAAAAAGGACTTTCCTAATACTTGCACTTAATTTGTGCTATAATGTTTTGAGGAATAATAACTTTCAATTTGTAAACTCAATTTAGCAATTGTTTCATTTACCGGACAAATCTATTTGGGTGTGTATGTAAACAATGTCATATAAATGGTGGTCATGACACTCACATGACCATATAAACATATACACAAATATGGGTATATGTCAATATATTCTTTGTTTTCCTAAACTAAATGAAACATTCCATTCATTTAATCAGCAATATAATATTTCTGACTACTCAATTATGTTTAATTCTGATATGCTGCAGACAAACCTTTATAATTCTGTTTGTCTCAGTCACATCTCCTGTATTATGAGAATCAAGATACCTTCCTTAATTAAGATAGTCTTCGATGATTTATTAGAGTATTTTACACAAATTGACAGCTAAGTCACTATTGCTCCAGTGGCTATTGGGTTACATTCTGTTGAGTTAATGGAAATAATGTGTTTGTATATTCTACATCATTTTTGATGCTATTATTCGCATAGCTACATTTTTCAGCCTGCAGTATTGTTCAAATCAAACTGTGACCTCATAGATGAAAACATTTCTTTTTGTTATTTCTAATTTCCAACAACTGAAAAAAATCTCTTTTTTACAAATTAAATAGGCTCATCACATCATCACACTCATTTTTTGTAAAAAACACAGTTTTCCAACAAATATATGTCAGCTCTGAATTTCAGGATCCTTCCTTATACTTTGTGTGAGAAGATCATTTGTCTGTAATAGCTTCATCACAAATTCAATTTAACTTAATGGGATGGGATTTGTATTCCTTTTTCAATGTTCTAATTTCCTAGGATTTTTTCCATTAAAATTTTTCTGGGTTTGTTTCCAAATAAATATAGCGCCCTAAAAAATATGTCACAGCTAGCAACAAACTACCAACAAGTCTAAGTATTAAAATATCACAGCTAGAACAATGTGTTTCTAAGATGTGCAATGTTGACATGAATAAATAGGTTTATGTGGATGGGGTGACAAAATTAGAGCAACATTGATAGTTGCAGTATTGTTCATTTCTTATTGTTATCTTACCAAATGAACTTTTTATATCTTATAATTTTTATAATAAAATTATTCCTATGTTTTACAATTTATATAACTATTAACTTATAAATGTACACATTTTCCCTGTGGAGAGATAGCAGCAAGTGTTAGGGTTGCAAAAGAGATTATAGATATGATTTGCAGTGGTATTTCATTGCTTATTTGATGATGAGGCATGGAGAGCCCCATTATGTGAGTCTCCATGGTGTGTTCTTTGAAGTTAGGCTACCTTTCTAAGTCTTCAATATTTCACACACCCTCCTGAGTAAGAGCTATTTCCAAATAGTCAGTAGCTACATTTACTTTTTTCTCACTCATCCAGTCTTTCACACTGCTTAAATGCCACCATCAATCTGAAAACTATAGCATGCAAGAAAGCAACCACAATCTTATCAAAATTAAAAGGGAAAATTCTAGTGCTTTCTCAGCTTAACAATTTTATTCATGTCATTTCTCTTCTCATTTCCATGGCTTCAAATAAAATAAAACAAAAAACACCAGCCAGATATCCCATTTCTGTAGCAGTTTGATTCAAAAACCATCTAAGAATAGAATAATCATTTGCTTTCAATCTCGAATAACAGGAACCAGATTACCCCTCCCCCCAAAACACACATGCACACAAATAGACCTGAAAAAATCATGATAAAGGAAAAAAATGAAGGGAACAATGATTTTCAAGACATTGAACATCACTGGAAAGGGAAGAGACAAATTGCTTAGGGATAGGAAATGTTAAACGAGTTGAGTTCTCCAGTTGCACCAGCTTATTGCCTGGTGAGGGTTTCCAGGCCACAGTACGCTGATGGGTAGAGAGCAGGGAATTCTCTGTACTGAAGCAGAGAGCTGGCAGTCCACAGAAACCAAAGCAGATAGAGGTGCCGGGCAGTGTACAGAACATGGAGAAGTTTCTGGAGGTTTACAGAAGGTCTTTATGATTCCCCCCTAATCATGCACTAATCAGCGTGGGCAATTTAAAAAATGGTTGAGAAAAAACTACCCAGAAGGATGACAGGTTGCATTTCCTGTAACTCACAGTAATGCTACTTATTTCCACAGGCCAAGTGGAGTTGAAATTCACAAGACTTAGCTTTGAGTGATACTGAATTTAAGCAATGATTTAACCCCTTTTAAACTTTGATTGCCTCACTATGATGCTGAAGTGATATCTACTTTCCTGAAAGAGTACAGATAATCAGACTTACATTCAAAGGTAGACTGTAGCCTATGAAGGCATTATGGATACCATATATTGTTATTCATTTAGAAAGAATTCTGAAATGCTGTCTTTGAACTAGGCATTTTCACATGTCATTCAATTTTTCCTCACAACTATGTTATAAAGTTGGTATTTGATTCACAAATTTAATAGGTAGAGAAACTTAAGATCAGATGGTCAACACACAACCCTCAAGATCCCAGACATGTGACCAGGAGTGCAGAGCTTGGACAGTCTTGACTTGCATGCCCAGGCTTTCTCCCTTCCCTCTGGTACATTCTCAGTGAAGTCAGTTTCAGAATGAGTGGGAACTTGTGGGAAATCTATTCCAAGCTTTTAAAATGAGCCTCTTGACAAGGAATGTGCAGTAACAAACTTTGAGAAATTGTCATAAATGGGGAAACCACTAAATTATCTGAAGCAATATTTGTAAAAATAAAAAAATCCTCAAAATACATCCAAAGCAAATAGAACGTTAGACAGAAGTTATACCTTGGGACAGACAATGCTTGGTTTTGTTCAGTAGGTAAGGACAGACTGAAGTAAATAGTCTCACTGACTTTGTGGTAAGCTTAGTTCCCAAAGAGGCTGAGCATCAGGGAATAGGAAGTCACCCAACAACATCCTAAAGCCTTAATATTGCTCATGAGCTTCCTGTGCATATAAATGATGCCCTTACTGACACCCACACTGTGATATAAACCCCAGGGAAAATACAGCTTTGGAAACTAGGATCGCCATGAAATGCTTTCCTCTGAAAGTTATCACACATTGTGGTTACTTGCCCATATAATAACCTGCTTTGGTTGGAAAAGGATTGGATTTTGGCTCTCCAAACTCACGAAGGCTTTTTTTTTCCAAAGATTTATTATATTTATTTGATAGGCAAGGTTATAGAAGAGGGGTGGGGAGAAATAGATAAAGATCGTCCATCTGCTGGTTCACTCCCCAAGTGGCCACAAAGGCTGAAGCCAGGAGCTTCTTCTGGGTCTGCCAGGTGGGTGTAGGGGTCCAATGACTTGGCAATTTTCTGATGTTTTCCCAGGTGCATTGTTAGGGAGCTGGATCAGCAGTGGAGCAGCAGGGAATCGAACCTATGCCTATATGGGATGCCAACATTGCAGGTGGTACCTTAAGCAGCTTATCACGTTATGCCACAATGTCTAGCCCCCATATAGACATTTAAATCCCTAAGTCTTATGCAGGCAGTTAATGGATTAATGTTAATAATGGCTGATGGATTAAGGGTGGAGACTTGGCCTGATTATGGCATTTGAGAGGTGGGCTCATGGGATGTCTTTAGGTCACTGGAGCCTTGTCCTTTGAAGGTAGTTCTCATGACAGGGTTTTTGTTTGTTTTACTATAAAGAAAGAGCATGCTGCTGGCTCATCAAGTGACCCTCTGCCCATTCATTCTACCCTCATCAGATGCTAGACTAACAGGGCTTCCTGATCTTGTACTCTGAATCTCCAAATCTATAAACTGAGAAGGTTTTCTTTTCCAAGTGCCCCTCTCAAGTATTTGAGTTAAAGTAATGAAAAGCTGACTAAAACAGAAAACTGGTACCAGGGAATTGAGGACATTACTGTTAACCTGAGGATGTACAAGAGTCATTGAAATTGGTTTCCTGGAAAAGGTTGGATAAATGTAAAGGCATAAGCTAGACAAAGTCTAGAATATTGTAAACAGAGCATTTAAGGTATTTCTGGTGAGGGCTTTAGAAGAGCAGGATGTTTGTAGAAGTGTGGACGGACTTCAGATGGAAATGATAATTCCATTGGAACTGGACTAAAGGCTATCCAGTTAGGTGGTGGCAAAGAACCTGGAATTTTTTGTGTCCATGTCTGGAGACTTTGTGAGAAGTTCACTTAAAGACGGTGGACTTGTTTTAACGGAGGAAAAGATTTCAGCCTACAAAGCCTTGGACCTGCGGCATGGGTGTTATTGGCTGATGTTAGAAAGTTTCTCAGCAAGGAGGAGGAACAAAAGGGTGTTATGGGATTAAGTACCTTGGTCTTTATTCCAGGTTCTTGTCCTCACAGAGATAAAAATTCAAAGCAGAAACACAAATGCAGTGCACAAGTAAGAGTGGGGTTTATTTAAAAGATAGGGTGAGTGAATACACATTCATGCATGAGTATGAATGGGCCCAACATGAGTGGGCCTGTGAGGAGGGAGAGTGGGAAGAGGCTGGAGAAAGGACACAGGAGTATGGTTCTGAAGCCCAGAGGGAAAGAGCTTCTCCCACAGTCTCAGTCTCCTATGAGATAGGGGATGGTGCCCTAACTATCCTCTGCATTTTTGAATCATTCTGGGGTTTCAGGGTACCTTCACGTGGCGTTTAAGTCTCACACAGCCATCATGGCATCTCCTGCTTCCTAGTCTAAGGCACAGAGATATCATGAGAAGGTGAGCATGCTTGATTGACAGGTAAGGGGATGGAGTTACATGGAGGGCTGGCCAGAATTCCAGTTCACCTATTCCTTTCTAAACCCCTGCCTAGCTCCCCCATATTAAGGGAGCATAAAAGAAAAATCTAGAAAATGTGCAGGAAAATAGGAAGAAAAAGCTTGTTCAGAACAGGAAGGTAGAAATGTGGCTTGCTGAAGAAATGAGGTCAAGTGAAAAGTAGCCATATGCTACTGTGGAAATCAATCAAGTACAACCCTGAAGGCATTCAGGATCTTTGATTCAGTCCCACCAGAGGTTTAGAAGTGGAAGCTTGTTTTAAAGGTCTTCCAGGGCAGAATCCTTTCACGAAAGAGCCTCGCCACCCTGCTTGCCCAGGACCAGTGCTAGATGTTGTCTTGCCAGGTCCAGGCGTAACTGCCAGCTGCAGACTTTGGCACCATCCACATCATGCCAGTTCTCCCCACACGCAGAATGCAAGGTTATGAGGTCATGGGAGCCTCCACTAAGATTTCAAAGGAAAGCCTGGGAAACCAAGCAGTCTTACATTTCAGGACTGGGGCCCCTGCATGGAGCAATGACGATGTGACAATGGAACTGCAGAGGGGCTCTCAGAAAGCAGACATGACAACATGAGACACCCACCTAGGAAAGCTGCAAGGAGTACGCTAGGCAAGCCTGGAAAATCAGTGCACAGTCTCAGAGCAGCCACGCAAAGACCAACAGAGTCCTGGCAGCACGCAGGCCTCCGGCTAGATTTCAGAGGACGCTCCAGACAAACTCGGGACCGAGAGGGGGAGAGAGAGAGAGAGAGAGACAGGTCACAGAGGTAAAGTCACTGCAAAGAGCTTCCACCAGGGCAGTGTCAAGTAAAAATGTGAAGTTGGAACTGCTACATCCAGGGCAATGCTGGGTGGAAACAGCAGAGATGAGACTTCAACCTGTGAGAACGGAAGCATGGGCTGTAAGAGCAGGGCTGCCCAAGCCTATGGGAGCTAATCCCCACCATCATGTGCCCAGGACGCCAGACATAGCACTTTAGGATTTAATGTTTCCCCTGTTGGTTTTAGTTTTGATTTGTTTGGTTTTGATCTTATTAATCTTTTCCATTCCCTGACTCCCTGTTTGGAGTGAAAATGGAAAGCAAATGCCCGTCACACAATTGTCCCTTGGAAGCATGCATTTCTTTTTGAGTGTGCAAGGTTAACAGCTAAGGTAGTTTGGGGCCAGCATTGTGGCTAAGAGTGTAAATCCATCACCTGTGATACTGGCGTCTCATATGAGCACTGGTTCAAGTCCTAGCACCTGGGAGACCCAAATGGAGTTGGGCTCCTGGTTTGACCAAGCCCCCTTTGGACTTTGGAATTAATGTGGGACTGAGTTAAGACCATGGGGCATTTGGGGGATGCAATAATTGTGTGCTGTGAGAGACATGAATTTGGGGCAGACTGGTACAGAACATTATGATTTGAATAGCTCTTGTCTCTCCATCTGAACGCAGTTACTTAAACCCCAAAGTCTTATATTGATGGTTAATAATCTCAGGAGAGATACTTGATCTAATAATAAAAATATGGGAGGTGGGTTTAAGGGATGACACTTGGAGGCTTACCCTCAGAAGGTAGTTCCTGTGAAAGGATGGTTACATAAGAAGTTCATGCTCGCTGTCTCTCAGTTTCCAGGCTCACTGTGAGATCACCCTTCCTCACACATTAAATGCCAGACTAACAGGCAGCCTGTTCTTAGACTGTGAACTTCCAAAATTGTAAACTGAATGAATCTTCCTCCTTCCTAAGACACTCATTTGAGGGATTTTATTGTAGTAATGAAAAGCTAATACACTAGCTAATGCAAACAAAGCTAGAAATCCATCTAAATTCTGCTAAAAACCAGGTCATGTGCAAACATGGTTAATGTGAAGAAGCCTAGTGCAGGAAACAGTGCCAGCAGCAGCATCTGTGACTACAGAGAATACCTAAGTGACACCAAGCTTCATTTCAGCCTTCACCCCTACAAAAAAAAAATTGGGGTTGTGCATCACCAATGATCAAAGCCATCAACCTGATGGAGAATCTGATCATGAAGGGATTTAGATATGAGGGCTTATATGTCTTTATTAAATCACTTTTAACGCTCAAGTCCTGAATGAAATAGTTTTAGGAAATTGCTAAGAGCTTCAGCCAAAGTTTAGAGGGCAGCTACAAGGGATTCAGAATTTTCAAGAGGTTCTGAGTTGTTGTGTATTACAAACTGTCCTTGGAATTTGCAAAGCTCCAGAGACACAGCCCATGCTGATGGCGTGCATGGTCAGCCCTTGCATTTCTCCTCATGTGTCCTGTGAAAAGACTGGCTTGCTATTTTTGCCCTGCTGGCACCTACTCCTTACAGCCAGGATTTCTTCTGTCACTAGAGAACATATATACATACATACATACCTGTAAGGAAACCTGGAAAGAAGGTGTTTGTGAAATAAACAATGGGATTACATAGAGGGTTCGGGAGCCCCAAGCAGGCTGAATAGAGGGTGGAAGCTTATTTGTGGGGTTTGCATGTTTGCTGCATTTGAAGTGTGCACAATGATTGGCAGGAGCTGGGGACTGTTATGAAGTCCAGGAGAATCCAGGATGCAGACTAAGTGTCTTTACCCCTTCCTATGATGTTCTTTGGATCCCACCTTGTTATGTCTCGATGCACAGATAGTTTTGCCTTTCACATTTTGTTGCCTTCTGGTAGTCATTTTGTCTAAGTCACTAGTAGAGAAAAACAGAAGCCATTGTGCAGGAACATGATTAAAATAACAATGGGATGACAGGAGGGCTCATCTCTTAAACTTGTCATGGGAAAGAGCTCAGCTTCAGTAATCTCACTTGTTTAATGAAAAAGTTGGACTGCACATCATTACAGAGGCTGATTCGATAGTGAGAGGGGTTCGGTGACTGTCCCTTCTATCTTCACGTTGCTGTGGTTGAATAAGTTTAGAGCTACATAAAATTTTAGCTGTTACACACTAATACTCAACCTGTGTCTACATCACACTAGCATTACCAAAAGCTCAGCCCCTGTCCCCAGTGCCAAATCAAAATAATGTGAACAAGGTTTGAGAGCAAAGGAAAGAGAAAGTTCAATGTGTTGACAGATAAGAGGGTAGCAGACCTCCAGGTAACAGCCACCCTCCTGAATGAAGGTGTCTTGGCGTTTTTAAGGAGGCAGCAAGGAAGAGGGAGGTGGTGTGACAAGATCATGAAAGATCCAGAAGCCCCTGGTGTCAGGCACCAAGGCTGTTACTAGGTTGATGACAATGCATTCTTCCTCTGTTCTGTCATGGTGGTTCTTCAAGCTCACAGGAAGTGAGATTAGACCCAACCTGAACAGGTTGTCTTGCTCTGGTTATCTGGTTGCTATGATGGCCAAGTGGGCTTCAGTCAGTCTGGGAATTACCTACAGGTGGTAGTTGCTTTCCACTGCAGACCTAGAATCCCGATCCCCAAACCTGGGGTTCCCCTAAATAGAATCCCTCGAGACAGTACTGGCCACCATAGTGCTATCTCTTAGAGAAACAAAGCACCTCACAGATTCGGTGATTAGAATCTGGTAGGGCCGCTTCCCTCTCTCACAGTGCAGTGAGGTCAGTGAGGGCAGGGTGACTAGAAAACAGGGGTTTGATGCTATCATCTACATTCAAGGCACTGTTTGCAGACTCAGTTTCACCAGCACAAGGAATAAGTTAACAAAGCAATCCCATGAAAAACAGGCAACTTAATTAAATGACCGAAATGTCTAATTGAAAACTTTTTGTGTACTCCATGCATGCCAAGCATTAATGTCAATTTGCATTTTCATCTAGGATGCAATGATTTACATAGACCCCATCTGAATCATTCACTTGCTAACTGATTAAATTCATTCCCTGACAATTGTTCAAGGATGACTTATGTGGTCTAATCACCCATCACTCCCAACATATATTAATAGAAACAGGTTACACAAGACACAGGTCAAGGCTGTATTGTTTGTGATGAGCATAAAGTAAAACAAGTACTTTTTTCCCCTTCTTGGCATCTTGGTATTGACTTTAATCTCCTAAAGTTGCAAATTTTCATAATTCACATAAATCAGACCACAGAGTAAGGTTAGGGACAGAGAGAGTTCAAAACCCTGACAATGAACCTCACTGCACATCATTACACTTAAATCTGTCACTTAAATAAGCTTTTGACTTTGTTCAAGATATTAATCTTCAACCTTGATTTCCAAACCTATAAAATGGGATCTAAAATCCCATTCTTTTTTTTTATAATTTTTTTTACAAGTGCTATTTTTTTAACTTTTATTTAATGAATATAAATTTCCAAAGTACGATTTATGTATTACAATGGCTTCCCCCCATACCGTCCCTCCCACCCACAACCCTCCCCTTTCCCACTCCCTCTCCCCTTCCATTCACATCAAGATTCATTTTCGATTATCTTAATATACAGAAGATCAGTTTAGCATACATTAAGTAAGGATTTCAACAGTTTGCTCCCACACAGAAACATAAAGTGAAAAATAATAGATGATTTTTTTTAAATGATGATGAAATCAGATCAGACCTATTGTCATGTTTAATCCCAGTGAGAGTCAAGTTGGGAGTTGATAATTTCTTTTTTTTTTTTTTTTTTACAGAGGATCAGTTTAGTATGCATTAAGTAAAGATTTCAACAGTTTGCACCCCCATAGAAACACAAAGTGAAATATATTGTTTGAGTACTCGTTATAGCATTAAATCTCAATACACAGCACATTAAGGACAGAGATCCTACATGAGGAGTAAGTGCACAGTGACTCCTGTTGTTGACTTTACCAATTGACACTCCTGTCTATGGCATCAGTAATCTCCCTATGCTCCAGTCATGAGTTTCCAAGGCTATGGAAGCCCTCTGAGTTCTCCGACTCTTATCTTGTTTAGACAAGCTCATAGTCAAATTGGAGGTTCTCTCCTCCCTTCAGAGAAAGGTACCTCCCTCTTTGAAGACCTGTTCTTTCCACTGGGATCTCACTCACAGAGATCTTTTGCCAGAGTGTCTTGGCTTTCCATGCCTGAAATACTCTCATGGGCTTTTCAGCCAGATCCGAATGCCTTTAGGGCTGATTCTGAGGCCAGAGTGCTATTTAGGACATCTGCCATTCTATGAGTCTGCTGAGTATCTCACTTCCCATGTTGGATCACTCTCCCCTTTATTTATTCTATTGGTTAGTGTTAGCAGGTACTAGACTTGTTTATGTGCTCCCTTTGACTCTTAGTCCTTTCATTATGATCAATTGTGAACTGAAATTGATCACTTGGAATAGTGAGATGGCATTGGTACATGCCACCTTGATGGGATTAAATTGGAATCCCCTGGTATGTTTCTAACTCTACCATTTGGGGCAAATCAGCTTGAGCATGTCCCAAATTATACATCTCTTCCCTCTCTTATTCCCACTCTTATGTTTAACAGGGATCACATTTCAGTTAATTTTCAACACTTAAGAATAACTGTGTATTAATTACAGAATTAAACCAGTCATATTAAGTAGAACAGACAAAACAACTACTAAGAGGGATAATGTATTAAGTTGTTCATTAACAGTCAGGGTAAAATCCCATTCTTAACACAAGCAATAAGAGTTACATTAGTTAATCCATATAAATCCTTTAGTATATTGTTAGACACTCACAAGGTATTCAATAAATATTAGCTAAGATTAGAAAGGTCTATAAAACTTAAATTTCTATCTTTACTTAGTATATACTAAGTTGATCTTCTGTATATAACGATAATTAAAAATGAATCTTAATGAAGAATGGGTGGGAGAGGGAGTAGGAGTTGGGATGGTTTGTGGATGGGAGGGTTGTTATGGGGGGAAAAACTGCTATAATCCAAAAGTACTTTCAAAATTTATATTTATTAACTAAAAGTTTTCTAATAAATATTTAAATTTCTAAAGTTTTATGATTTTTGAAATGAAGTCATTATTGTTATTGCCCCTTAAATGTGTTTTGTTAGGGTTTACATAATATCCATTCAACTATCTTGAGCATGAATTTTTTTATCTATTACCAATCAATGTTAGATGCTGACAAAATTAATGTATCAGCAAGATGAAGCTGATCAATGTTTTCATGTTAACTAAATTACAAAGTGTAATGCTCCAGATATCTGGGTTTCTCAACATTAAAGTTTTCCACCCTTTAGATTTTCAAATCCTCCCTTCTCCTTAGTTGCAAAGACCTTTATAATGTCTACACACACACACACACACACACACACAGAGATTAATGTAAGATAGAATCCATCATTATGGCACATAATTTGTTACATCCGATCAAAATATAAAGTGTTGTTTTTTGCCCCCAAGTCTTCTCATCTTTTCATTTTCTTTGTTGTTTATGCAACCCTACTAAATGCCTAGGACTGAGTCCTGGATAAGCAAATTTGTACATGATGCAGTATTTCTGTAGTGACGTAGTGCAGGTCTTGCAAGTCGCCTTTGTGTCTGCCAAGCAGCCCTACTCTAAACACGGATCCTTACAGCTGCCTTCTGCTTATTCAAGGATCTCTCAGGTCCAGCCAAAGAGGAAGTCACCCGAGGCTCTGGACACTGTAATTTTATCCACAGGACTTTACAATGTTGCTGCCTGCAGGAATTCAAAGGAAGCAAAGGGTGACAGATAGAACAAACCTATTGGAGACAGGGACTAAATGCAGCTTTGGCAGATCCTAACCAGACTGTGTCGTAGCCATGTATTTATTTCTCCTTTTCTTCTTTTTGCCAAACAATTCATATTTAACAGATTCATTAATAGAACAAAGTGTTGTCATCAGAGCCCTTGAATATTTCACTTAAAAACCAAGAGGTTAGGCAGCTGTTTGAGTTTCATAAGGAAAAACAGATGTGGTTTCAGAGTTTCACACTAATGGAATTCAGCCGGTGTGGGGGAGCTATAAGTAAGTTTTCCCTTCTCCCAACTCTGCTGTTGGTTTGTTCACCAAACCAAATGACTCAGGCTGGGGAGCTTGGGAAGTGAGTCAAAGGCAGTCATCCTTTGGGCTTATGAAGATATTAGTGAATTTATAAAAGTTTCAATAGGTCAGGTTTATTGTTTCTTTGATAAATTCTAGTTGGGGAATATTAAGTTGTGAAACTGAAGGCCTGTAGGAATCATTATAAGTAGTGAATTTCTCGTAAAATGTCATTGCTTTTATCCCGTTGAATCAGTTTATTCAACAAACACCAAAGATTTTAAAAATCACTACAGAGACTGGAAAAGGTGAGAACAAAATCTATATCACATCCATAACTATCTTGTGACTTGTCACCTCTATGTTAACTTCATCCACCAGTTCCCAAACATGTCTGATTGTAACTTGGGGTGTTGTGCAGCAACCAGTTATCTGGAGCCACCTCAAATTTATGAAACCAGGGTATCTACAATATCCAGATACAGGGCCTCAGAATTTGCATTTTTTTAAAGCATGCAAGTGTTTTTGATGATTAATCCAATTTGAGAATCACTGATCCATATAGGTGTGTCAGTGTTCCTTGATTAATTGCATCAAGGCAAGTTGTTACTGGATGCTTTGTAGCAATAACTGATTCCATGGTGACTGGAATTTTGTCCAGTGAAAACATATCCAGTTTAGGTCTAAAGAAATGACTGCCCTGGTAGGAGGCAAAGTTGGAATTCCAAGCTGTCCAGAAAATTGGTTCAAGTGTTTATTTTCTACATTAGAATTCTGAGGCCCAGAGAGATTTTGGAGTCTGAGAAAATAAGCACATCTGGACTTGATTGCAAGAACATAGCATGAGCCACATGTGTGGTATCCAGTGCCTCCTAGTACTGCCAACTTTCAAACTGTGGGCCTGTGCTGTGAACCATCCCAGCACATGGATAGCAGGTGACCAAGAGGCCTTTATAATTTCCCTCAGCCTGACTAAACTTTAGACAAGCTCCTTCTTGTCTATGGTCTCTCAGCCTCCTTTTGCTTAGGGCCTTTGTCTTGGAAAAGGTGAGATTGTACATTCATTTTCTTTCTGCTCCTTTGAGATGTAAGCTTTTTCTCTGCCCTGAACTGCGGATGTAAAGTCCTTCTCCAGGAGCTGAGTCAACCCTCTGAAATGTAAACAGCAAGGAAGGCAGAGAGCCTCTCCTCCAGTTTCTGGGGGAAGGGAGGTAGGAGCCTCTCTTCGGCAGGCATCTTGTTCCAAGTTGTAAAACTATCTTCTGTCATGAAGATAGAGGAAAATCAACTTTTCTTTTGGGTAAGACGCTTTACCCCACATAGGTAGCTTGCAACTCCCCCCACCCCAGCTCTTCAAAGTGTTCCTGTCCTTGGTTTCAGCAGAGTTGAGCTCAGACTGAGTTCTTATTTCTCTCCCTATTGCAATAGCCTGAACATGGTCTTGACTATTTGACTTCATCCAGGAAAGTTTTCCCTTTGACCCAGAGTACCAATTCCTCAAGAAAAAAGTCAGTCAGATCTCTGTTATATTTTCATCTGGTTCTTAATGAAAATACAGCTGGACTTCCCACTAGTCTTGGTCTTTCTTTCAAAGAGGGCAGTAACTCATAACAGGTACCATCCGTCTAAGAGGAAAGTTGGTATCCTAACTATATATTACAGAAGGCCTGCAGACAGAGTTTCAGTTCCACAGATCATAGCCAGACACCATACCAAGTAGGAGAGGCAAACACCTATGAGGGCATTAAAATGACAATCACCCTGCGAATTCAGACTGGGTAGATTCTCCAGGCTGGTCAGAGAAGCAAAATTCTTTGAGCTTTGTTAACTAGATATCATGTACACAGCTAGGCAACTAGGGATTTAATGAACTCTGTGAGTTTGGAGTCACTGTGGAAAGTAACTGTAGAAAGAGTTTTTTTTTTCAGCCTTTTTCTTCTTCAGGCCCAGAAAGTCACAACAGTAGATCTATGCACGTTAGAAAGAACACAATACCATTCATTCATCTTTCCTGTTGCCCACATGACTGAATATCCCAATACCATCTCAGAAGTGCAAAACCATGATAATGATCATAAAAGAAAGCTGTAACTGTAGGGAGGAGGCTGCAAACAGAGCTAAAGGAGAGTTCAGGAACCTTTCACTGAGCCATATTTAGGACTGCTATGTGGTGCCACATTCCATCTACAGAGACACTCAATATTAGTTAGAGTGACTGTAACAAATACTACAAGCTGTGTGGCTTAGCACACATCTATTGTTGGGGCCGGCGCTGTGGCTCACTTGGTTAATCCTCCGCCTGAGGCACCAGCATCCCATATGGGCGCTGGGTTCTAGTCCCGGTTGCTCCTCTTCCTGTCCAGCTCTCTGCTGTGGCCCAGGAGGGCAGTGGAGGATGGCCCAAGTACTTTGGCCCCGCACCTGCATGGGAGACCAGGAGGAATCACCTGGCTCCTGGCTTCAGATGGGTGTAGCTCTGGCGATAGCAGCCATTTGGGGGGTGAACCAATGGAAGGAAGACCTTTCTCTCTGTCTCTCTCTCTGTGTAACTCTATCTGTCAAATGAAAAAAAAAATCTATTGTTCCCCAGTCCTATAGGCTTGAAGTTCAAGATCAAAGTATTGGCAGAATTGGTTCCTTCCTTCTGAGGGTCTGTAAGAGAGAACACATAAGAGAGCGCCACTCTCTCCATGTTTATAGTGGTTTGCCGGCAAGACCAGGCATTTCCTGTAGAAGGTTCGTCTTTATTTCTTTATCATCTTGTACATGCTTCTTGTAGAAACACCTTTATCTCTGATTTTATCTTTACATAGCCTTCTCTGTGTGCTTGTCTCTGTGTCTAAATTTTCCCTTTTTATAAGCATATTAACGTATGGATGTATTTAAAAATGGAATAGCCCAGCGGGGAGCAGGACTCTCTGATTAGAGATATGACCTTTGGAGCCAAAGAGACCTGGCCTTTAATGAGAATGATTCTATTCACTACTCGTGACTCTGGGTGAGGGCATCAACCTTTCTAAGCCTCAGTTTTTTCGCCTGAGTAAAAGGAATATCTACCAACAAGAAATATTTGAAATGGAAACATTAAATAACATTATATGTGTAAAGCCACTTATAAACAGTCATTGGCACATTAAAAGAGCTAAAGAAAGAAAATTTTAATCAATCAACAATGTATAAATTTCAAAGAGCTGTTCAGTCTTGAAAATCAAACAATCTTTGTCTGTTAGAGCTATTGCCCAATGTATGAACATAACAAATTTCTCTGGAACTCACCAAACTTAATAAAAAAGGAAATACATAAAATGGCCAGAGTCATGACATGAGAGGAATAGAGCCTGGAGGAGTGCATAGCTTTGACACAGCCATTATATGTGGGAGGACAGTTGGATGGTGGCTCAGTAAGAGGAAGATACTGGACACAGAAGTATGTACGTGGTGTGAATAGGATGGAAATTGGTAAATGAAATAACTGACAGCCAAGAATTCAAAATTCTAAATGCTCCCAACTGTTGGTCTCTGTCATTTACAAATGGAGAAATGGATGTAGATAGAGTCAACAGTGGGCCAAAGGAGGAACAGGAGGGCTTTTAGTCTTCCCACATTCTCCAAGGAGAGTACAACGGAAGTACCATGCCAATAACTCTTCACTCCTCCCTTACCAACCAGACTGCAAGCACAGGGCTCACCTAAGCAGGGTTCCTCAAAGTCAGGCATGCGGGGACCAAGGGGACCACTAAGGTAATCGGTGCAGAGCTGGAAGTTCTGACTGTGTGTACGTACTATCTTCCTTCCATAGTGTTTTAAGAAAAATGAAATAGATAAAAGCAGGTATGCATATAGAAATTGCTGACAGCAATGTAAACTTTAAAAATCAGAGAACGGTAAGTTTTCAGGTCTGCGAGATGGGCAACTCTATAACAGTTTTGAAACTAGGTTTTAAGCAGTTGATACTGAATTAAATAAACTACATCCTTAAATTTAATATTTCAAGTATTACTTTTAAAATATGCTCTTTGGGAAGCACCTCCCACTTCTTCAGGCACATTCTTTCCCAGATGTCAGGTGACTGAACAAAAGGCACTAAATTATAAAGGCCTAGAATGTCTTTCTATCAGGCTCATGGAGTGTCTTAGTTTACTTAGTTTACTCTCTGAGAGAAAATATGGGTGAATAAGAGGAATGGCAGATTGACATCTGAAAGCCTTCCATAGCATATAAGGATGATTTCTTTTAGCTTTTATATCTAAAACTTATTAGCACACATGAGATAAAATCACACTGATATGTTCTCATTAAAGGACTCTCGAGCCTTTTGAAGAAAGCTCAGATACGTGTTTGTATTGTTTTAAGTACAGTTAATAGTTACCATAAGTAGCAGTGGTATGGTGCAGCAGGTTAAACCTCAGTCCACAATGCCAGCATCCCATATCAGCACTAGTAATTCCCAGCTGCTCCACTTCTGATCCAGCTCCCTGCGAATGCCCCTGGCAAGGCAGCGAAAGACAGCCCAAGGGTTTGAGCCCCTGACACCCATATGGGAGACCTGGATGGAGTTCCAGACTCTTGGATTTGACCTGGCACAACCCAGACCTTTGCAGCCATTTGAGGGGCATGCTCCCTCCCCACCCCCCCGTGTGTGTGTGTGTGTGTGTATGTGTGTCTCCCTCCCCCTCTCCCTCTGTAACTCTGCCTCTCAAATAAATAAACAAATCTTACAAAAACAAAACACTAAGCAAATTGTATCTGGTTCCAAGCCCAAACTTTACTTCAATGAATGAATCCAGAGTAAAACCATATTCCCCCATACTTCCTGTAGTATGAAAACATAAGTAGTTAGAATGAAGAACCAACAAACTCTCAAAGGAATAAAAAGCATCTGGGAGGCATCCCAGAGTCCCCTAGGCTCCCTGCCAACAATCTAACTTTTGGATGGACAGTTCTTGTTAAAAGTAAGAAAATCAGCAGGCAATATCACAGGAAGATGTTTTACTTCAAGTGACACCATGGAGATCTACCACCAGCTTAAACAGATAAGGGCATTTATTCCCACAAAATAAGCTGTGGCAGCCTCTGCGTGGTGAAATCGCTCAAGCTTGTCACTGGGAATGTAGGTTTTTCTGTTCTTCCAGCACCACTTGCTCAGTGGGTAGCTTTTATCCTTACACTTGCATATGTTTGCTGTGCCCCCAGGCGTTGCATCAGCCTGCCAGGCAAGACTGATGATGAAAGGAAAAAGTCAAAGAATCTGAGGCTTGAGTTCTCCGCCCCCTGACAAGATACTTCTCCAAGTTCCTACCCAGTATCTGCCATTTACATCTCGCTGACTCAAGTCAAGCCACATGGCCACGTTCAGCTAGCTGTATGAGCCTGGGTAAGTGAGTATTTTGGGTTTTCTAGGCTGTGTGTGTGTGTGTGGTAGAAAAAGGAAAAAGAGAATGAAATCATGGATAGTTTAGAGGAAGCCAATCCACTATAGTTTTTTGCTTATAAGTAGTAACGTTTTATTGCAGTGAGAAAAGCCAAAATTGCAACTGGTTCATTTTCTAATTCTTATGAACACTATTTTATGGTCTTCTCAAATATGCCTATGCCGTGCTTTGATCTCTATGCTGAGCAATAGTTTAGTACATTAATGAAAAGATTCAGAGAAGGGTTTGGGATGTGTAATAATTCTGTGAAGACAATATGTGTGCATATGCATTGTGTATCTGTACATGCACATGTAAATTTGGGAAGTGTTGCATAGGTCACTGGTATGCTCATATATTTACACATACCTTTCAACAGATCTACCTTTCAATCCCTTCAACCTGAATATTGAATACAACAACATGATTCCCATACTTTGAGGCTTCCAATTTTGCTCAGCTAATGAGGAACCTCAATAGGAGATTAGTAGTTTTGTGGACAGTGAAGCTGTTATTTCCTTAAATCCCAGGTTTCTTCCCCATGAGGGTGCAGCAAGACTTGTACCAGATTGAAAGCCACTGTTATCTTCAATAAGCTGTACTCAGTAACAATGACCAATGTGTGGGCATGCTTTACAAATGAGAACATAGAAATACCAACCATTCTGATTGAACATTTGGTTATATTAAGAAATTTTAACTATTAATTGATAATCTTGATGTCTTAAAATACACATATCTTCTGTACATTTATCTAGAAACAGGGATAAACGATCTAATATCTTAGACTTGCTTCAAAATAATTTAAAAGAGATAAAGTAGGTGGGTTTCCTATGAAATATTTAACCCTAAACTGCTATCTGTTGAAGCTACTGGACAAACACATGTTGACTCAATGCAGATTTTGTCTAATTTTGTGTACATGAGAAAATTTTCAATAGTTAAGATTACAAACAAAATAGTCACTACATCCTGTTATGGTGTGTTTGCTTCAGATGTCTGAGTAGAATAATAATTACAGAATGGCCTAGTCCTGTCTCCTAAGTGTTTATTATGAATCAAGATCCAGAATGGAGATTGAATGTTTGTTTATTGTTTTACTTATTTGAGAGCCAGAGACTGAGACAGAGCGGGAGAGAGTAAGCACATGTGCTCCCGTGTGCTGACTCACTCCCCAAATGCCCATCATGGCTGAGGTTGGACTGAGCCTGGGCCTGGGCTGGGCCAGAGCTGAAGCCAAGAGACAGGAACACAGTCTAGGCCTCCCATGTGGTGGCAGGGACCCACCAGCGCCCCTCAGTGTCTGCAGAATCAAGAGTCATAGCTGGGAATCGAACTTACGTGTTCTGATATGGATGGAAGGCATCTTAATGGCCAAACACAGCCCTTGCTCCCCAGGATTGAAACATTTTATCATTTTCATCTGTATCACAAACCAATGAGATAAGCATTATTTGCCCCATTTGATGAGGAAGTTGAAGCTTACAGAAATCAGCAGAATTAGTTCAATGTTACCCAATTTAAAGTTCAGTTCTGGTATCTGAATTACAGAAAGCATTTTTTCCCCCTCAGTTGCATTCATGGCCTACTGCACATAGTAAAACTGAGATCTGTCAATGTGAAGTTTAGCTATTTAGTGGAGAGAGATCTGAACCCAGCCCACAATCTATAATTAGATTTATGATTTTCTCTTCATTCCCTTATTCAACCATTCTGCAATATTTAGTTCTTTTCATGTGTCCTGCACTGCTATAAGATTTCAAAATAAAATGGAATACAAGACAGAGCAGGTTTTTGCCTGCCTGAATTTTATTATCTCCTCTCTTGGGAAGGAGAAAATGTATAAAAGGAAAAATAACATTGGTTTCAAAGAAAATAATTAAGGGAATTGATCTAACAGGGTGGAAGAGCCTACATTAGATTGTAACATCAAGTAAGGATCATTTCACCTAGGATGAGAAAGTGTTAACACGTTATTGGTTTTGATTTGCTTTTGTTTGTTTAGGTGGAGGACCCTTGGGGAAGATTGGGAACTCTAAACAAAAGGAATGGTCCGATTTTTCAACAAAAAGTATCACTTGAGAATCTGAAAGAATCCTCATGTATCTTGAGCAGAGTGAGAACAAAGAACTGGGAAGAATAAAGTGGGAGAAACAGCCACACAGCCAGGAGCCAAGTTGGTCAGGGCTTTAGAGAGGCACTGAATTTGTATTTAGCCAAGAGCAACCTTGGCACCTGGAAGTTCTAGAGGACTGATGAGTTCTGCAAAACTTATCATTCAGCAAAGGGCTTCCTGGTAAGTTTCGTGTGACTCCCAACCACGTCCTGGAATACATGTGTTAGCAGAGAAGGCTGAAATAGAGGTTCTAGTCTTCCCTTATAAGAAAATGATTTCAAATGCGAGACAGAAAGTAGTGGTAAACAAGGTAGCAAGGTTTAACGAAGTAGGCCATCCACTGGAATTGATGGGCATCTCTCCAGAGAGAGAGAGAGAGAGAGAGAGAGAGAGAACAAAATTTAATGAAGAGAATGCATCTGACAGGCCAGTCATCTCAGCAACAACTGAGAGCCCAGTTTGCATTCAAACTGAAGTCCAAGGCTCCCTCCTTCCTACCCTCTTCTCCGGGGCAGAGGATGCCTGGCTATGAAATAGGTGAACCTCCTCTCAAGATTTTATTACCCAGTGTTATCACACTGGGTAGCCCATTGGCATCAGACAGACAGGACTCTCTTGGGGTGCATTCCTTGGGGGGAAAGGCTGGGACCTCCTATAAAGTTAGTGGGGTAGGAGCAGAACATTGTATGGTAAAATACTGAGCTGCTTCCAAGGCTAGCTTCTAAGCACCCTTCCCCGGGGGCTTACTTTTCCTTGGGCTCCTTCCACACACAGGGACTAATTTCTATCTTCCTGCCTAACACTGCATCTCTCAGCCTGTCTACTCTCCCAGACTCCAACTGCCTGGTAGGATGTCCTACCTGCCGATAACCAGAAGAAACTCACCTTCTTTGTCTTGAGCTGACTTATCTTGTGTTCCTGATATTACTGGGAGGACCAACATGCAAAGTCACCCAAGATAGAATCGTACATTATATACTTGTACCCTACACTTTTTCATCAATTGCCAGGTTCCATAGGTTCTGCATCCACAGTCATGTCCGCTGAGTATTCCTCTGTGTTTTACTTCTGTTGCCTCAATCCAGCCATTCATCATGTCTTGGAACGATTTCCTGACAGGCTACTTTCCCCACTAATCCCACATCTCCTGCTAATTGACCTCCTAACCCCTGATATTACAACTTCTCCTGGTGAAAGCCATCTATTACACATTGTACTCTGGAAAAGTTTGTGATTCCTCGTGTGGTCCCAAAGACCTTCGTACCCTTGTCTGTTCTTCAGGCCCATCTTTCACTGCGTCATCGCTTGGGTCCTTTGTTCCCCTCATACAAAACTGCGTACAGTGCCCCTGGCAAGCAGCCTATTTCACACCTCTGTGCTTCTGCACACTTCGCCCATAATGACCTCTGCTCCTCTCTGATGGATGACTCCCGCTGGAAGAGGACTGCTTCCCCTTTGAAGGGAACGACCTCGCGTCATATGGTCTGGGAAGGCTTCCTTCCCTAACAGCACTGTGCATATGACATCAAATCTGTGCTTCTACTGATCTAGCAACCTGGCACAAATATTTCTTTCCATTTCTTTGAAATTACAGTTTTATGTTAATTCTAGTTGAAAATAAGTTATGATAAGCTTTTTCTAGAACATTAGGTAGAGCTATAGAAATTTTAGAGGAGGAAAATTTTTATCTATGTTAACAGTACATATAGTTATATAAACTATTGCTAACCATAGATAGTTATATTAAGCTATCAAGTCGTGTCCATGATGGTTTATATACTCACTTAGAGAGGACATCTTCCTAATGGAACATAGGAGGCTAAGAATTCTCCCACAGTAACAGCGTGTGTATGCGTGATGTGCATACAGCATGCACGCATCATTTATAATATTTTTATTACTCACTGTCTTTGAATGTTTGTCCAATTCATTTCACTGCTTGAATAAAATTCCTTTTTTTTTTGAAAACCCACTTAAAGTTCTTTATTTTTACATTATATTAAAGTGGAACTTAGTATCACGCTGTCACGGCAATATGATTATAATTCCAGAATTTAACAAAATAACCTCAATGTTCAAAACAGCATGAAATAGGATGTAATCATTTTAGTTTGCTTTTGACAGATGTGTAAAACAATTTCATGCTATACCATTTCCTTCCATCTGCAACATCACAGAGTGAGCTTTGCCAGTGATTAGTTACCGTTTCTGTTTGTCTCATAATTTCCTTCTGAACAATGCTGGTGTCCCCTTCAAGCATCTCACCCTATTAAATGCTGCCCTGTGCGAACCTGTCTGGTTCAACTCTAAGGTACAGGTATGTTTTATCTTATTATTCATAATGAGAACAATTAGTGATAGGCCTGAGGAGCAGAATTCTTCCTGTAGTATTTGAATCACAAATCATTTTTCACCATTCATTTCTTATATTCATTCCTTCTTGGGGCACATGCCACTCTATAGTTCCTGGGCCTATTTATGAGGGAGAAAGGAGTACAGCGTGTGGGAGAAGTGGGGAAAGAACAGGGAGAAAGGGAGACAGAGGGACAGAGACACACAAAGAGAATGTGTTTATAATAATCTAAGATAGTCTTATTTTACTGAATTTTTTATATTTGTTTTTAAGATTATTGAATAGTCTTAAATATTGCAGCAGCAAATATGGAAATTACCTTAACCTTTACCTTATAAAGAATGGTAAGCTGTATCAATAATTTTCTAGTGTTAATTCCAGCATTTATTTCACAAACCATATGTGGTCATGGTGTAATTCCTATTTCAATTAATTGTTGTCTTTCATTTAACTTGAAGTTTATTGCTAAATTCTGTTGTTATTTTGGAGATCTCTCTAATAATTTTCTAAGGGGGACGATCTTTCTCAGGTTTTAATATCATTTGTATGCTCATTTAACTAAATAATGATTATAAAGCATTTCTGGCCAGCACCACGGCTCACTAGGCTAATCCTCCACCTGCGGCTCTGGCACCCCGGGTTCTAGTCCTGGTTGGGGCGCTGGATTCTGTCCCGGTTGCTCCTCTTCCAGTCCAGCTCTCTGCTGTGGCCCAGGAAGGCAGTGGAGGATGGCCCAAGTGCTTGGGCCCTGCACTCGCATGGGAGACCAGGAAGAAGCACCTGGCTCCTGGCTTCTGATCAGCGCAGCGCGCCGGCCATAGCGGCCATTTGGGGAGTGAATCAATGGAAGGAAGACCTTTCTCTCTGTCTCTCTCTCACTGTCTATAACTCTACCTGTCAAAGAAAAAAAAGAAAGAAAGAAAGAAAGAAAGAAAGAAAGAAAGAAAGAAAGGAAGGAAGGAAGGAAGGAAGGAAGAAAGAAAGCATTTCTACTTTGCACATGCTCTGGAACAGTGTCCCCAGCATTAGTAACTCCATGGCCATCCTTTTGAGAATGACACTCTGGTGAATCTCTAATTCTCATACGGTGTTGTTCTTTGTGATTTTCTGTATCATCTAAGGCCAGCTTAGGAGGCAATGATTTCTTGCGAATCATCTACTTCATCCATATTTTAACGCTATTTGGGCAGAATTGAACAAACTCATTTCATAGGAATATTTTAATGCTCTATCCTTCTGTGGCGATCTTCCCACTCTGGTTTCTAAATTTATATTTGCTTTCTGAGACACACACACACACACATATGCAGAGGAAAGAGAAAGAGTGAGTTTCCAACCATTGGTTCATTCCCCCCAGTACTTACAACAGTCAGAGTCTATACAAGGACATAACCAGGAGCCCAGAACTTCATCTGGATCTCCCATTTGGGTAGTGGGGACCCAAGCACTTCACTTGAGCAATCACCTGCCACCTTCCAAAGTGTGAATTAGTAGGAACCTGGACCAGAGCAGAGTAGGGACTCAAACCCAGGTACTCTGACATAGGATGGAGAATCTTAGGATGTATTTAACCTCAATGCCAAACACCTGCTCACCTTGTCCACTCTCATTTTTAACACACTCTCTATGTTGGCTAGCAATTGTCCTAAGAAATTTTTTTTAAACTTTTATTTAATGCATATAAATTTCCAAAGTACGACTTATGGATTACAATGGCTTCCCCCCAATACCGTCCCTCCCACCCACAACCCTCCCCTTTCCCACTCCCTCTCCCCTTCCATTCACATCAAGATTCATTTTTGATTATCTTAATATACAGAAGATCAGCTTAGTATACATCAAGTATGAATTTCAACAGTTTGCTCCCACACAGAAACATAAAGTGAAAAATAATAGATGAATTTTTTTTTTAATGATGATGAAATCAGAGCAGACCTATTGTCATGTTTAATCCCAGTGAGAGTCAAGTTGGGAGTTGATAATTTCTTTTTTTTTTTTTTTTTTTCACAGAGGATCAGTTTACCATGCATTAAGTAAGGATTTCAACAGTTTGTACCCCCATAAAAACACAAAGTGAAATATATTGTTTGAGTACTCGTTATAGCATTAAATCTCAATACACAGCACATTAAGGACAGAGATCCTACATGAGGAGTAAGTGCACAGTGACTCCTGTTGTTGACTTTACCAATTGACACTCCTGTCTATGGCATCAGTAATCTCCCTATGCTCCAGTCATGAGTTTCCAAGGCTATGGAAGCCGTCTGAGTTCTCCGACTCTTATCTTGTTTAGACAAGCTCATAGTCAAAGTGGAGGTTCTCTCCTCCCTTCAGAGAAAGGTACCTCCTTCTTTGATGACCTGTTCTTTCCACTGGGATCTCACTCGCAGAGATCTTTTGCCAGAGTGTCTTGGCTTTCCATGCCTGAAATACTCTCATGAGCTTTTCAGCCAGCTCCGAATGCCTTTAGGGCTGATTCTGAGGCCAGAGTGCTATTTAGGACATCTGCCATTCTATGAGTCTGCTGAGTATCTCACTTCCCATGTTGGATCACTCTCCCCTTTATTTACTCCATCGGTTAGCGTTAGCAGGTACTAGACTTGTCTATGTGCTCCCTTTGACTCCCAGTCCCTCCACCATGACCAAATGTGAACTGAAACTGATCACCTGGAACAGTGAGATGGTATTGGTACATGCCACCTTGATGGGATTGAATTGGAATCCCCTGGTATGCTTCCAACTCCACCACTTGGGGCAAGTCAGCCTGAGCATGTCCCAAATTATACATCTCTTCCCTCTCCCATTCCCACCACCATGTTCAACAGGGATCACATTTCAGTTAATTTTCAACACTTAAGAATAACTGTGCATCAATTACAGATCTAAACCAGTCATATTAAGTAGAACAGATAAAAAACTACTAAGAGGGATAATGTATTAAGTTGTTCATTAACAGTCAGGGCTATGCTGATCAAGCCACCGTTTCCCATAGTGTCCACCTCACTCCAACAGGTTTCCCTCTTGGTGTTCAGTCAGTCATCACCGATCAGGGGGAACATATGGTATTTGTCCCTTTGGGACTGGCTTATTTCACTCAGCATGATGTGTTCCAGATTCCTCCATTTTGTTGCAAATGACTGGATTTCGTTGTTTCTTACTGCGGTATAGTATTCTAAAGAGTACATATCCCATAATTTCTTTATCCAGTCTATCGTTGATGGGCATTTAGGTTGGTTCCAGGTCTTAGCTATTGTGAATTGAGCTGCAATAAACATTAGGGTGCAGACCTCTTTTTTGTTTGCCAATTTAAATTCCTTTGGGTAAATTCCAAGGAGTGGGATGGCTGGGTCGAATGGTAGGGTTATCTTCAGGTTTCTGAGGAATCTCCAGACTGACTTCCATAGTGGCTTGACCAGTTTGCATTCCCACCAACAGTGGGTTAGTGTCCCTTTTTCCCCACATCCTCGCTAGCATCTGTTGTTGGTAGATTTCTGCATGTGAGCCATTCTAACCGGGGTGAGGTGAAACCTCATTGTGGTTTTGATTTGCATTTCCCTGATTGCTAATGACCTTGAACATTTTTTCATGTGTCTGTTGGCCATTTGGATTTCCTCTTTTGAAAAATGTCTATTGAGGTCCTTGGCCCATCTCTTAAGTGGGTTGTTGGTTTTGTTTTTGTGGAGTTTCTTGATCTCTTTGTAGATTCTGGTTATTAACCCTTTATCTGTTGCATAGTTTGCAAATATTTTTTCCCATTCTGTCGGTTGTCTTTTCACTCTCCTGACTGTTTCTTTTGCAGTACAGAAACTTCTCAATTTGATGCAATCCCAATAGTTGATTTTGGCTTTGACTGCCTGTGCCTCCCGGGTCTTTTCCAGAAATTCTTTGCCTGTGCCAATATCTTGAAGGGTTTCTCCAATGTTCTCTAGTAACTTGATGGTGGCAGGTCGTAGATTTAGGTCTTTAATCCATGTTGAGTGGATTTTTGTGTAAGGTGAAAGGTAGGGGTCTTGCTTCATGATTCTGCACGTGGAAATCCAATTTTCCCAGCACCATTTATTGAATAGACTGTCCTTGCTCCAGGAATTAGTTTTAGATCCTTGATCAAATATAAGTTGGGTTGTTGTTTGGGTTGATTTCTGGTGTTTCAATTCTGTTCCATTGGTCTATCCATCTGTTTCTGTACCAGTACCATGCTGTTTTGATTACAACTGCCCTGTAGTATGTCCTGAAATCTAGTATTGTGATGCCTCCGGCTATGTTTTTGTTGTACAAGATTGCTTTAGCTATTCGAGGTCTCTTGTGCCACCATATAAATTTCAGCACCATTTTTTCCAGATCTGAGAAGAAGGTCTTCGGTATCTTGATTGGTATTGCATTGAATCTGTAAATTGCTTTTGGGAGAATGGACATTTTGATGATATTGATTCTTCCAATCCATGAGCATGGAAGATTTTTCCATTTCTTGGTATCCTCTTCTATTTCTTTCCTTAAGGTTTTGTAATTTTCATCGTAGAGATCCTTAACGTCCTTGGTTAAGTTTATTCCAAGGTATTTGATTGTTTTTGTAGCTATTGTGAATGGGATTGATCTTAGAAGTTCTTCCTCAGCCATGGCATTGTCTGTGTATACAAAGGCTGTTGATTTTTGTGCATTGATTTTATACCCTGCTACTTTGCCAAACTCTTCTATGAGTTCCAATAGTCTCTTAGTAGAGTTCTTTGGGTCCCCTAAATACAGAATCATGTCATCTGCAAAGAGGGATAGTTTGAGTTCTTCCTTCCCAATTTGTATCCCTTTAATTTCTTTTTCTTGCCTAATAGCTCTGGCTAGAACCTCCAGAACTATATTGAATAGCAGTGGTGAGAGTGGGCATCCCTGTCTGGTACCAGATCTGAGTGGAAATGCTTCCAACTTTTCCCCATTCAATAGGATGTTGGCTGTGGGTTTTTCATAGATTGCTTTGATTGTATTGAGGAATGTTCCTTCCAAACCCAGTTTGCTTAGAGTTTTCATTATGAACAGGTGTTGTATTTTATCAAATGCTTTCTCGGCATCTATTGAGAGAATCATATGGTTTTTCTTCTGCAGTCTGTTAATGTGGTGTATCACATTGATTGTCTTGCGCACATTAAACCATCCCTGCATACCAGGGATAAATCCCACTTGGTCTGGGTGGATGATCTTTCTGATGTGTTTTTGCATTCTATTGGCAAGAATTTTATTGAGGATTTTTGCATCTATGTTCATCAGGGATATTGGTCTGTAATTCTCCTTCAGTGCTGCATCTTTCTCTGGCTTAGGAATTAAGGTGATGCTGGCTTCATAGAAAGAATTTGGGAGGACTCCCTCTTCTTCGATTGTTCTAAATAGTTTGAGAAGAATTGGAGTTAGTTCTTCTTTAAATGTCTGGTAGAATTCAGCAGTGAATCCATCTGGTCCTGGGCTTTTCTTTGTTGGGAGGGCCTTTATTACTGTTTCAATTTCTGTCTCAGTTATGGGTCTGTTTAGGTTTTCGATGTCTTCCTGGTTCAATTTAGGCAGGTTGCATGTGTCCAGGGATCTATCCATTTCTGATAGGTTTCCCTGTTTGCTGGCATACAAGTCCTTGTAGTAATTTCTGATGATTCTTTTTATTTCTGTGGTGTCTGTTGTTACATTTCCTTTTTCATCTCGGATTTTATTGATTTGGGTCTTTTCTCTTCTTTTTTTAGTTAGTTGGGCCAATGGGGTGTCAATTTTGTTTATTTTTTCAAAAAACCAGCTCTTCGTTTGGCTGATTTTTTGTAATGTTTTTCTTGATTCAATCCTGTTGATTTCTTCTCTGATTTTAATTATTTCTCTTCTCCTACTAGATTTGGGTCTGGTTTGCTGTAGGTTTTCTAGATCCTTGAGGTGAATTGAAAGCTCATCTATTTGGTGTCTTTCCAATTTCTTGATGTAGGCACCTATTGATATAAACTTTCCTCTTAACACTGCTTTTGCTGCGTCCCATAAGTTTTGGTATGTTGTGCTGTTATCCTCATTTACTTCCAGAAAGTTTTTGATTTCTCTTTTGATTTCTTCTATGACCCAGTGTTCATTCAGGAGCATGTTGTTCAATCTCCATGTGTTTGCGTATGCTCTAGGGATTCCTGAGTTGCTAATTTCCAACTTCATTCCTTTATGGTCTGAGAACCTGCATGGTATGATTCTAATTCTTTTGAATTTGCTGAGACTTGCTTTATGGCCTAGTATGTGGTCAATCCTAGAGAAGGTTCCATGTACTGCTGAGAAGAATGTAAAATCTTTAGCTGTAGGATTGAAAGTTCTGTATATATCTGTTAGATCCATTTGGGCTACAGTGTCGTTTAAATCTACTGTATCCTTGTTGATCTTCTGACCGGATGATCTGTGTATTTCTGAGAGTGGAGTATTGAAGTCCCCCAGTACTACTGTATTGGGGTCTAAATCTCCCTTTAAGTCCGTTAATAAATCTTTTAGATAAACTGGTGCCCTGTAGTTAGGTGCATATACATTGATAATTGTTATATCTTCCTGTTGAATTGATCCCTTAATCATGATATAGTATCCCTCTTTGTCTCTCTTAACAGTTTTTGTGGTAAAGTTTATGTTGTCCGATATTAAGATTGCTACGCCTGCTCTTTTTTCATTTCTGTTGGCATGGTATATCTTTTTCTAGCCTTTCACTTTCAGTCTGTATGGATCTTTGTTGGAAAGATGTGTTTCTTGTAAGCAGCAAATAGATGGGTTTTGTTCCTTAACCCAATCAGCCAATCGGTGTCTTTTAACTGGACAGTTCAGGCCATTCACGTTCAAAGTGACTAATGATAAGTGGTAACTTTGCCCTGCCATTTGCCAAAGATAAGTTCTAATATATGCTTTGAATTCCCTGTGATCTTTTGCTGTGAGGTTTCCTTCCTTGGTTTCCTTCCTTTACCTTCTTTCATATTGATGACCGTGTTTCTGTGTTTCTGTGTGTAACACATCTTTAAGCATCTTTTGCAGGGCTGGACGAGTGGCAACAAATTCTTTCAATTTCTGTTTGCAATGAAAAGTCTTTATTTCACCTTCATTCACAAATGATAGCTTTGCAGGATATAATATTCTGGGCTGGCAGTTGTTCTCTCTTAGTACCTGGGCTATATCTCGCCATTCCCTCCTAGCTTTTAGAGTTTCTGATGAGAAGTCAGCTGTGAGTCTGATTGGAGATCCTCTGAGAGTAATCTGACGTTTCTCTCTTGCACATTTTAGGATCTTTTCTTTATGTTTCACTGTGGAGAGTAGGAAGGGAGCACACTGATAGTCTGGGGAGAGATAGTTTAATAAAAGTGGAGATACTGCAGGTTCAAGGAAGAGTAGGGGAGGAAACAGCAGAAGAAACTCTTCCGGAACGCGTGACTCACAGCAGACCTGCGTGGAGAGCGTGGGAGCCCACAGTTCGGGACATCAGCGGCAGACTCAACACACCAGCGCTGGAACGCGAGGTGAGCCAAACCTCAATAACCCGAGACACCGGCAGGCAAGCGGAGAGAGGAGACTAGAGGGAACGACCCCCGGGCGGGGAAGTTCACCAGGCTAACTGGAAGAGAGAGAGAGAGAGAGAGAGAGAGAGAAAGAGTGACTAGTACGGACACGGGTTTCTCTCTCTCCGCTCACCTCTCAAGGGCGAGCAAGACAAAGAGCAGGCGCCATCTTGGACATACGTCATAAGCAGAGCGACCTCAGGTCTGCACCGGCCCTGAGCCTAGCAGAAAAACCTGACTCTGGGCGGGGCGAATTAACAGGAGATTAGGACCTAATAAATTTGTGGTGCTACTGAACTGAGACTGTGAAAAAAGAAATGGTGGGGGAGAGAACTCACGGAATTCACGTGAGCACTCTCCAGAGACGCTACAATTCCATAACTTTGGCAACCCAGTGGGAGGCTGAAGGAGAATTTGAGCCCACTCTGAGGGCCGAACAGATTCCCTGTGGGGATCTTGGGAAAGAGCTTCCAATCTCTGGCTCCTGTGGGTATATCATTTGCCTGCTAACTACCTCCAACTTCGTTCAGCTGTGCGGAATTACTTCCCTTTTGAATCAAAAAAAAAAAAAAAAAAAAAAAAGAAAGAGAGAGAGAGAGATTTACCATGCCTAACCTGGGAGTGTCACCTTTGGCACACCAAACAGAGCTCTCAGGCCACACCCATCTCAAGCCCTAAGGCTCCATCAAAAACAGATAGTCCACTTAATCTAGAGTCTTAGTATAACAAGAAAAAGCACCACAGTGAAGAAACCAAATATCTCCAATATGCCAAATAACAAACGCAAAAACCAAGGTAATAAAAACAAGGAAGTCACTATGACGCCCTCAAATGAAAAAGACACCCCAATTCAAGATTATGAAGATGATGAGATAGAAGAAATGCAAGAAGCAGATCTCAAAAAATTGATAAGAACATTAAGAAGTTCTCAAAAACAAATTCTTGAACTACACAAATCCTTAATGGACAAGATAGAAAATCTCTCTCGTGAAAATGAAATATTAAGGAGGAATCAAAATGAAACGAAACAACTAGTACAACAGGAAACTGGGATAGTGACTGAAGTGAAGAATTCAATAGATCAAATGAAAAACACAATAGAGAGCCTTACAAACAGAATGGGAGAAGCAGAAGAGAGAATATCGGACTTAGAAGACAGAGAACAGGAAAGGATACAGTCAGACCAAAGAAAAGACGAGGAAATTAGAAATCTAAGACATATTGTCGGGAATCTTCAGGATACTATTAAAAAACCCAACATTCGCGTTCTAGGAGTTCCTGAAGGCATGGAGAGGGAGAAAGGATTAGAAGGCCTTTTTAGTGAGATATTAGCAGAAAATTTCCCAGGTTTGGAGAAGGACAGAGAAATCCTAGTACAGGAAGCTCACAGAACCCCTAATAAACACGACCAAAAGAGATCCTCACCACGACACGTTGTCCTAAGAAATTTTGATACATGTATATTCATTTTCTTTTCTCTTAATATCGATGTCTATGAGCTTTTCAATAGTTCTACCAATGTATACATTTCTACTTGCTGTTTTTATTATTTTTCAAATATTATTGGGTTATTTCATATTTTATGTCTTTCAACCTCTTTGGCTCAACAATTGTTCTTGTTCTTTCTGGCAAATTAATGTATGTGTTGAAGGCTATGTATTTTTTATTTTTTAAATTTTTTTATTTTTAATTTTTTTTGAGAGGCAGAGTGGATAGTGAGAGAGAAAGACAGAGAAAGATCTTCCTTTACCATTGGTTCACCCCCCAATGGCTTCTGCGGCTGGCGCGCTGCGGCTAGTGTACCACGCTGATCCAAAGCCAGGAGCCAGGTGCTTCTCCTGGTCTCCCATGCAGGTGCAGGGCCCAAGCACTTGGACCATCCTCCACTGCACTCCTGGGCCACAGCAGAGAACTGGACTGGAAGAGGGGCAACCAGGACAGAATCCGGCACCCTGACCGGGACTAGAACCTGGTGTGCCGGCGCCGCAGGCGGAGGATTAGCCTATTGAGCCGCAGCGCCGGCCTCTTTTTTTTATTTTAACACTGATTTTGGTTGATCTTAAATCTTTTAATAGGTAAAATATTTACCTTAATCTCTAACTATTCCTTATTTTTGCATTCAGTTTTATCAAGGCTTTTTTTGACTTTCTGATCACAGAGCACTGGAATCTAATTCTGTCTGCTTTGTTCCTGAATACAAGGGCAATTTTAGCAAAGAATGGGCAGGAAAAACATTTTTTTTGTTTTGTACATAAATATATAATTATCACATTGCATTTTTATTTTGTTCTTCAGTTAATTCTTTTCACATGAGCTTTTATGAATTGAGAGGTTAATGAGATTTCACTATCACTCATTCATTTAAAGGTTTAGGACCCCATCTCCTAACCACAATGGAAACCCCAAGTGATCTGTTCCTCTCTCTCAAGCTATTTTTGGATATTTTTGGCTGCCACTTATTTTACCCGTAAGTTTCATTACATTTGTAATAAACCTTTTCATAGCCCAGTGGTGTGTGTGGCATCACCAGCGTGAACACTGGAACCACATGTTGGATGGCAGTCCATTTCATTTCCACTAGAAGCTCATCACACTCTTGATTTAGACTGTCAGGCTGTTTCCTCATGGTTCTTGTCAGGCTGTGCTACTGGGGCCATGCGAAGAATTAAAGATTTTGTGCCTTTCTGAGGCAGAGGGCATTAGCTTCCCTCCTTTGGTTGACACAAATGCTGAGCGCTTAGGGAAATTCACACGACCTGCCTGGCAGAATGTGCTCTGGGCCTTTTCTTGAGATTCTTTTAGGCGTGCTTTCTAAGCATCTGCCCTCATTCCTATGTGGCCTTGACTGTGTTTGGCAATCTCTCTACCTGAAGAAGTTCTGGTTACCAATGTTTCCAATTCTATTGAAATCCAAGTTTCTTATTTTGCTGTTTTAGAGCGAAGGAGACATAAGTCCACCTTTCAGAAAACAGCATCTCATAGTTTATTAAACATAACCCACTTCATAATCTATGAGAGAAATGTTACACAACTAAAATTAAGTAAGTTAATATTATTAATCATAGTAATCATCAAATCAATACTACCACAATTGCTACCACAGAGAGACGGTGCAGGGGCCAGTGATGTGGTACAGTGGGTTAAGACACTGCCTACAACAGTGGCATCCCATATGGGCACCAATGCTACCACTCTTCCTATCCAGCTCCTTGCTTATGCGCCTGGGAAAGCAGCAGAAGAGGGCCAAAGTCCTTGGCCCATGTGAGAGACCCAGATGAAGTTCCTTGCTGCTGGCTTTGGCCTGGCCAAGCCCCGTACATTGCAGCCATTTGGGGAGTAAACCAGCAGTTGCAAGATCTCTCTCTCTCTCTCTCTCTCTCTCTCTCTCTGTAACTGCCTTTCAAATAACTATTTTTAAGAGAGAGAGAGAGGGCAAGCAATCATAATTTCTAGGCTCCACAAAAAGCACGTTGGGGTAGGTGTAGAGAGAGAATGCTGCTAAGGAAAGTATTTCAGGTTGTTGAACCTTGCTAAAATTCCCAGTTTAGAACTTCACAATAGAATGGATGCTTCGTTAGCAACTCCCTGGATAACGTGCAGTCTCATAGAGTATTTTGATTATCTGGTAGAGGCTGCAATGATTCGCAGACTGAATTTCTCCGCCTTCATCAAGGCATCTTGATGAAATATGTGCCATTGACCTGCCCTCTGGAGCAGGGCTGCACAGTGATTGCTTCCCTGCAGATATTTCCTGCTCTCAGAGATAGGCTCCCAAAAAGTTTATTTTTCTTCTATTCATTGGAATATGATAAAAATAGCTCATTATCAAAGACTACCTGCCACACCTTAAGGACAAAGCCACAAAGCTTTTTGTTAAAGGCTGTGGTGCTAATCTTAGCAGCTTTGTTTTCATATTATTCTGTTTCTGGGAATTTTTAAATTCATTTTTCTCTGTTTTGAACAGAGAAATTGAGGAAAAATCAGGAGCCGGGTTTATTCAGAACTGGCCAGAGGCCCTTCCATAAACAGATAAAGATGACCCTTTATTTTTATTTTTTTTTAGATTTATTTTATTTATTTGACAAGCAGAGTTACAGAGAGAGGTAGAGACAGAGAGAGAGATCTTCCATCCGCTGGTTCACTCCCCAGATGGCTGCAATGGCCGGAGCTGAGCCAATCCAAAGCCAGGAGCCAGGAGCTTCTTCCGGGTCCCCTACTTGGGTGCAGGGGCCCAAGGACTTTGGCCATCTTCCACTGCTTTCCCAGGCCATAGCAGAGAGCTGGATTGGAAGAGGAGTAGCCGAGACTAGAACCAGTGCCCATATGGGATGCCAGTGCTTCAGGTCAGGGCGTTAACCTGCTGAGCCACAGCGCCGGTCCCTAGATGACCCTTTATAAAAAGGCATCATCAGTTTATCTGTACGTCTCTGTTCTCCAGCTTTTGTATCTTCCATGCCTTTGGAAGGAGAAGCAGGAAGTAGTTGGGAAAGAACTGAAGTTATTTTCATCCTGTTATAAGTTGCTCAGGAAGGAATGGGGGCAGGCATTTTGCCAGACTGGCTAAAGTCACTGTGGGGGGTGTCCACCTACCATATTAGAGTGTCGGGGACCCAGTGCTGCCTGTGATTCTAATCCAGCTTCCTGCTAATGGGCCTGGGAAGCAGCTGATGATGGCCCAAATATTTGGGTTCCTGCCACTCATATGGGGGACCCAGATGTAGTTCCTAGCTCCTGGCTTTGGTCTGGCTTAGCCCTAGCCATTGCAGGAATTGAGGGAGTATATCAGGAAATGGAAGACTTACTGTTCTTCTTCATTTCCAATTAATAAGTAAATCTAAAAAAAAAAAAATATAGAAGAAATGACTCAGAAGCTGCTGCATTTTCATTTCTAGCTATGACCAGAAAAAGCAAGCAGCATATCACAAGGAAAATAAGCAACATACGATATTACTAATGGTTATATGTTTTTATTTTAAAATCCTATAAAAATGTGTAATTAAAAGGAGAGTTCAAGTCCAGTGTTTTTTAAATGGCTTTACCAAGCATTCAATTAAGATAGCATGGAAGATGAGACGGCACAATTGAATCAAGACACATTAAGCTTGTTTCTCCATAGGAATCCAGCAATGATGAAAAGGTCAGACGGTGCCAACAAAGGTGGCTCCACTCTTCCCCGCTGTGGGCCCTGGCCTCTGCTAATAGGAATGTGCCTAATTTTAGCCACCTGGATGTCCCTCACTATGTCTTTAACCTTTTCAGGGAATTTTTTTTTTTCATTTTGCCAGAAGTTTTCAAATTAAATTTCCGTATTTTAGCAAACAGATGGACTCAAGTCCAGTCTTTCAATGAGCGGACAGCAGATGCCCTCATTTTCCAAGTTCATTTTAGTGTGAAGCACAGAGGAAAATAGAAATGTTTTCTCAAGTCCATGGGCAATCTCAAGTATGCACAGTGCTTTTCATAACCGCCTCACCTCCGCGTTCCTAGAAAAATTTCCGCTTTATTAGGAAACCTGGTCAACCAGAAGCAAGATAATCTCATGTTCTATTTATATGGAAACCGTCTCAGAATTGAGTTGCAGGAATGAAAAGCACATTATCAATCATTCTCCCAATTTGGTTCGGTAGGAAGGTGGATAGTGTTTCTTTTTTAGAGACAGGAAGGGTTATAGCATTTGCCAATGTTGTTTGATGAAATGTACAGGGAACATTTTATCATGTTGGTTAATTGTCCCTCTGCCCACCCACTCCTGGATTCAGTGACGTGCCCCATTAAATCTGCCAAGGGGTGGAGTGAGGCATGGTCTTCCATGGGTCTGAAATTCTTGAAGCTCTCCGATGAGCAGATCCCCTGGTTCAAGCCTCACAGTCTCTCCAAACCTAATAGCTTCCTGTCCTACTCCTTCCTCAGCAAAGCTGATTTTCAGGGCAATAGAGAATGCAGATTTGGGATTTGGAGAGCAAAGGCAGATGGAGGGAAATGTCTTGCAAGTGGCGGAAATAGATTTGACTCACATCTCGTTCATGGACCAGGCCATACTTGCCTTCTGTAGTACTTGCAGAGAAATTCTGCCTCTTGCTTCCTGTAGCTGTAACCCCTTTAGGACCTCAGGTCCAGAGGCTACTTTCCATTATGATTCTAGATTAACCCTGTCAAAAAGCTGTCCCTCCTCCTGCCCTCCTCCCCCTACAAACACAAGGTACTTTCCTTATGTACTTTTGACATTAAAGCTGTCTTGCTTAATTGCTCTAAAAATCAGAATCTTTGACACTTAATATTTGCTCCTCTGCGTTTGGGTGTTGCCTGTGTATACTTTATTTTATGCTTTGTTCCCCATGAAGGAAGCCAAACAAAAATCTCCTCCTGGCTCTGTTTCTTTCAGAAGCCAATGGACATAGGAAAGGCCCCAGTGTTCTTTGGGGTGATATGTGTCCTGTTGTCACTGATCTCACTTGAGGAGGTTATGGTAGCATTCAACAGGCAGGACTATCTCTGTTCAGAACAGAGTCAAGTATTTTTAGTTTGCGGTGAACCTGGGCGCTGGTTCTAGTCTCGGTTGCTCCTCTTCCAGGCCAGCTCTCCGTTGTGGCCTGGGATAGCAGCGGAGGATGGCCCGAGTGCTTGGGCCCCTGCAACCACGTGAGAGACCAGGAGGAAGCTCCTGGCTTGGATTGGAGCAGCGCCGGCCGGTGCGGCCATCTAGAGAGTGAACCAACGGAAGGAAGACCTCTCTCTCTGTGTGTGTGTGTGTGTGTGTCTCTCTCTCACTGTCTGTAACTCTGTCAAATAAATTTAAAAAATCTTTAAAAAAAAAAGGAATTGAAATCCATGCCTTGTCCATGATATGCATTTTCATTGACTTTTTTGGGAGACCCCTCCTATACATGAATTTTTATAGATTTTGCACCAAAATAAGGTACTTTTCATTCCAATTTTATATAAACCATTTGTGGTTCAAACACCCTATTGCTGTTAACACATCTATTTTAGTAAGAAATAACATGTGCTTATGCATAGGTCTCTTTATAGTAATACATAACTAGATTATTTTAACCATTACCAATTTAACCCACTGATCTTTTAATGCATTTGGTAGAATATTGTCTACTTTGTAAATGCATCTTATGATCCAAAACAAAACACCAAGATATTGTGGTGCCTTTTAGACTTTAATTTAGAGAACTATGTCATTTAGATAATGCATTCAATTTGTTTTTACATGTTTGGTAGTAATATTATTGGGTCAATGTATTTACTATTCTATATATTTGAGGACAAATTTCTTGGTGGAAGTCTTACGTTTATTGATGTCTGAGGCATATGAAATCTTTGCACAGTGTTAGGTCTTCAATTCAAAATAGCCCATAGAATTAAATAAAAGAATAAACGGAATATTTGTATGTCATCCCCATTTCCCCCCATTTTCTTCCTCCCTCTTTTTCTCTCCCCCTTTCACTCTCCTTCCGTCCTTCACCAAGGAGGGTATTTTCTGCTCATTGAATTTGAACCACTAATGAATAATAAATAACACTTTTGAAATATTCTTCTATTTGTTTCAATGCTGAGTGCCAAAAGCAACATGTCTGGTTTGCTTTCTCCTACTAATCTCAGCTGCTGGGGTCTGAATCATAGCTCTGTCAGTTACTTGCTGCTTGGAAAATTACTTGCCTACTCCAAACATCACAGTCCTCACCTATAAAATAGCCCTGATGTCAGTATTTCCCTCCCAGAGAGATTGTGAAAATCGAATGTGGCAATACATGTAAGTAAAGATAAAAGCTTCAGAGACCGCCATGCAGTCATCACTCAGTGAACTTCACATGTTTGTTTTCTGTGATCTTTTTCTGATCCAGATTTCCTTGACTGATTGTTTTATTTCACGGTTAATTTGATCATATATGAGTAGGCAGAGAACTAGCGTTATGGTTTTTAATTACATGTCATAAATTACTTATGGACTATGAGAAAAGTGCTGTAAAATAGAATCATATTTAAATAGCATTCAACAAACTGGGAAGCCTTAGTAATTTATTAGAGAAATATCTCACTCCAGGCTACTCAGATACTGAACCTGGAGCAACAAGTTATGGTTTCACGTGCTGACTCCACCCCTTTTCCTTAATTGTCCTGGAGTAGATTACTTCCTGAAATCTAAGCTCCCCATCCCCCATCTACAAAGTGACAGGAAGAGTCATCATCCTTCCTAGCTGTTATGGGAGTTAAAGGACATAAACGTTAGACAGCAAGCACCAAATCTAGGGTTGAGGTGTGATAAATATTGCTCCTCTGCACCTCTCCAAATTCCAGCGGACTTGATCATCGGATTTTCCAGCTCACAGGTTATTGAAACAGAAAATTGAACTGTGGGAGGCTGACAGAAGAAGCTTCACTAATTGTGTTGAAACAGTGACAGCTGGTAAACTGATATAGCGAAAGGAACAGAAGAAAAATTACAAGCAGATATAAGATTTTTTAAATCTAAAGATATGTGGAACATTTTTTCATCAAGAACCAACCCTGCAACCGTCAAAAGGAATGATGAACCCTTTTTATAACAGAGTGCGATAAATGCTTGTCTTCATAGGGATCTAGAGCTACCGGATCTTGATCTGCTGAGAGTAGATTCTATTCTTAGTTTTCACAAAGGGCATACAATGTGAAATAAGTCATCTCCTGGGCACATTCATTAATAGGAGGTATTTTTGTTGGTCTTCACAGCAATCCTGTGAACAGAATATTTTTAAGCTAACTGACGGAGTGCCAAAGTAAGGTATACTAAGTAACGTGCCAGGCTCATGTATTAAAGGGGATGGCCTTTTTTCAGAAGTGTTTTTAAATCACAAATAATTGCATAAAGCTGCAACATTTGCAGAGGTATGGTTATAATCTAAAATTAATTAGTTAAAATTTATTTTTCAATTACTGTAGTAAGGAATGGATAAAATATGATTCAAAGGATAAAATTTGAATCAATTTAGCAGTCAAAAATTTGTAAATGCAGGCTGGGTATTTGCCACAGCAGTAAAATGCTGCCTGTACTGCATACACCCCATATTAGGGTGTCTGGATTTCAGTTCCACCTTCCTGTTAATGTATAAGCTGGGAGATAGCAAGTGTTTGCTCAACTAACTGGATTCCTGCCACCCACATGGGAGACCAGACTGACTCCTGAGCTCTTGACCTCTCTGCCTGGTCCAGCCCTACCAGCTGCAGCCATCTGAGAGATGAACCAGTGGATGGAAGATGTCTATCTGTCTGTAAGCCTTTCAAATACATAAATTCAAAGTTTTATAAACTCATCTAACTCAGGACTCAAATTAGCACACACAGGAAAGAAAAAACAATTCAGATAAATTAATGACATACAAGGAATATTCAAAATGTTCATGGAAAAATGCCTATTATGGAGAAAAATTGTGCATGTCTTTCAAAAAATGGTTACACCAAAATAAATTCAGTGTTAAATTCCATTTTCTACAGCAATTTAAAGTACCCTCTTATGCATATTTTCCAAGTCTTAGGATTTCAAAAAAGCAATTCTCTTACACGTGAGGAAACAATTTATACTTATTAGAAACATCACAGAAGAAATCAAACACAGACACTGTGCTGAAACATCTGCCATAAGCCCTGCTATAAAGTGAGTTGTCACCTCAAAACGTGTATGTTGATGTCCCAACTACAATATCACAGTATTACCAAATTTGGAGATAAGGTCCTTACAGATGTGATTCAGTTAAGTGAGGCTGTTTGCTTAGGGCCCTAGTCCAAAAGGGCCGTGCTGTGTCATAAGAAAGAGACACAGGAATACTTATACACAGAGGAATGGCTATGTGCGACAGAAGCAAGGAGAGAGGAGTGCCCTCTGCAACCCAAAGAGAGAGAGGTCTCAGGAGAAATCAAACCTTCCAACATCTTTGTCTTGGACTCCCAACTCCCAGTTCTGTGAGAAAACAAGTTTCAATTCTTTAAGCTTCCCAGTCTGTAGTTTTTACTATGGTACCTCTAGTAAACTAACATAAATCCTTTCTTGAGTGCCAATGTTATGCAAAAAGGAATAATTCTGTTATAATCACTTACCAAGTCTATAAACTACAGTTTCACAAATAATCAATATTAAAATAAAGACAACTGTGAATTATCCTCCATGTTAAAGTATTACAAGCAAAGATCAATGTTGAGCATTATCACATGTGAGAATTATATTCTCCCTACTGACTTATGATTTCCAAACCCAACACAAGTATGTCATATATTAAACTGATAAATTTCAATATCTGCAGAAATATTTTGATGGCTAAGTAGGATGTGTCTCATCATTCGCCCACACCATATCTTCTAATAAGGTTCCTGCTTCTTGCCTGGAATCATTTTCCAGAAAGAAATTTTTGTTTCTACTTAGACTATGAGCACTGTTGTCTGGGCCCTCCCTTTCCCTATACCTGCATTTCTAATGTTGCTTATATAATCTCCCTCCTGCTCATTTACAATGCTCTATCTTGCTGCTTAAACTGTTATCAGTGAATTAATTATTCACACAGTTCTCCAAAAGTGAACAATAAATTTTATGCATACCAAATACAAATGACTCTACCCAACTTTTAAAGCTTTCTCATAATTTGAATCCTATCTTCCATACAACTACCTGACTCCATATTTAACTAGAGGGTACCCTCATCTTCAAATATCATCTTTTTCCTTTTATTCTTCAAGTATTCTCAGCATTCCCTGCCAAAACATGTTTTGTGGTTTTGACTTTATTTGATGTTGTGATTCCTGGACCTTTTCCCCCAACCTACCCAGAATGCATACTGTTAAAACCATTCCAAATCTGAAAAATGACCCTTTTACTTAAATTCAGATCAATTTTCCTCCTCTTTGAACAATTAGCTCCCCAATGTCTTAAGTCCCTCATCTAGCAGGTATTCATATGTCCTCCTCCCTACTCCCAGTGGTCACAGTACGGCTTTGGTTATCCGAAGCACAATGGCTACATCCTAATCTACATATTCAGCATCTTCCCAAAGCCTTACACAGCACTGTATTTTTTCATAATTTTAAAATTCATTAACTCATTTGTCTCGTCTACTCACATTATAATAGTAATCTTCACTGTTTTCCTGATTTTGGGCTACAAGCTGGGGACTCAATATTGGTCATAAAAAATTGAAAGACAATTGCCGTAGGTCTCAATAGGGTTGGATAATCTGCAGGTATAGCCAGTCACTAGCAGATGGATGCTGCGTGATGAGGGAATCCACAGATGCAGCCTTGCTGCCAAGTGATGGAGTCTGCTCTCTAGATGAGAGAAGAGAGCGTAGAAGGGGAGACTTGAGCTCAGCCTTGAAGGCCGGGCAGGCATTCACCTGACCGATGATCAGAAGGACGTCTCAGTGTGGAAAGCCAATAATTCCTCGACAAACAGCACACACAAGGGATTGGATTGATGCCTGTCTAGGTTCAGTACAGACTGATGTCCTTAATAGAAGAGAGGGATTTAAAGCATCTATAAAACCATGAAAATGAAATTAAGTCCAAAAAAAAAAATGGGGCGAAGGAAGACAAGGGAGAAATCAACTAGAGAAAGAGGTAAAGGCTAACATGACAAACTGAAGGGAAAACAATACAGCTACTCGATTTGACCATAACATTTAGCCTTGAGATTCTCAGGAGAAATGAGGGGCAGAGAAACAAAAAGTTACTCAAACCTTTGCAGGATAACAGGAGGAAAATTACATTTCTCAGTGAAGACAAATTTATCTTTATCCTGAACTCAAAGAAAATATCTCTCACTGGGAATTATATAGTGAGATCTGGAAGATATAATGGACAGTGTTCTCAGATATTTTTATAGCAAGCACAAAAGTGACTGCATATAAATATTTCTTGCTTTTCTATATACTGTATGTAAATTTTATCTCAAAATTCATTGGGATTTTATAGAAGAAAGGCAGATAAATCCCTCATTAAAAAGAAAATAGGATCAGAAATATAAAGTCCTTTAAAATAGATATTTCAGTGAGTAATGTTGCTTCCAGCTAGACTTGCAGCATTAACAATGCTATTCAAAGTTCTTTAGAAATATTTGACAACCGGGCCAGTGCCGTGGCTCACTTGGTTAATCCTCTGCCTGTTGTGTTGGCATCCCATATGGTGCCAGGTTCTAGTCCCGGTTGCTCCTCTTCCAGTCCAGCTCTCTGCTGTGGCCCGGGAAGGCAGTGGAGGATGGCCCAAGTGCTTGGGCCCCTGCAAAAGCATGGGAGACCAGGAAGAAGCACCTGGCTCCTGGCTTCAGATCGGCGCAGCGCTGGCCGTAGCAGCCATTTGTGGAGTGAACCAATGGAAGGAAGACCTTTCTCTCTCTGTCTCTCTCACTGTCTATAACTCTACCTGTCAAATACATTAAAAAAAATTTGACAACCACATACCCTAAAAAATAAGAAATTTCCTGGTGCAAATAAACTTCACCAAGCAGATACAAGATAGAAGGTGCACTGTCCTCAGCTGCAGAAATATAACAGAAAAACAAAGGAAGGGCCCAGTATCAGAATGATTGAGAGAACAGAACAGAGACTCTGAGACAGCAGGAAGAAGACAGACACACTGCTGTAGCTGTCCATGCTGGCACCCACACCCTTCACCTGTGCTGCCAGTTGCTGGCTGGGAAACACAACCATCCTAACACAAGATAGGAAGAAGTTGCCGGGATGCACAGTGCCCCGCTTCCAGCAGCTTTACTGCATGAATCCAGCCCACGGAGCCCACGGGGTAGCAGAAACTACTTTGCTCTGGAAAGGATAGCCACATTGCCTCTCTATCTTCTGTCACCCCCAGGAAGCACCGAACTCAACTGACTATGTAGAGCTGTAACAGGAATAGGTCCTGACTCAGCAGTTAGCTAACAGTCATACTGCTGTCAGAAGAGACCAGAACCAGAGCCAGGGTACTACACATGGCAGAGACTAGATCCCCTAAAAACTGGAACTGTGGGAGATCTGGACTTAAGCCCCAAGGCTGCACTCTGTGTGATCCAGGAGGATTTTTCTCCAAAGAACACAATAGTTCTCCAGAGACGGATCTTTTTGTGAAGGAAATCTATGAAATGCCAGAAACAGAATTCAAGATAATGATTGTAAGGAAATGCAGTTTGATGCAAGAAAATACACACAGATAGCTTAGCTACATAAGAAAGACAATAGGTGACATGAATGAAAAAAAAAAAATACCTAAGGAGATGCAAATCATTAAGAATCAAATTTTGGAGATGAAAAACTTCAATAAATAAAATACAAAAATATAAGTGAGACTCTGAACAGCAGAATATATCAAGTGGAGGAAAGAATTTCTGATTTGGAGGACAAGACTTTCAGAATAACTCAATCATATAAAAATAAAGAGAAAAGAATTAAAAATAGTAAAGCAAGCCCACACCAAATATGGGATACCATGAAGTGATCAAATAAACATATTGTACAGATTCTTGAAGGAAAAGAGAAAGAAAAAAGTGCTGAAAATGAACTAAATGAAATCATAGTGGAAAACATTCCAAATCTTGCAAGAACAATGAATATCCAGATACAAAATGCTCAAAAGACTCAAAGCAGGGGCCGGAGCCGTGGCTCACTTGGTTACTCCTCTGCCTTCGGTGCCGGCATCCCATATGGGCACCGGGTTCTAATCCCAGTTGCTCCTCTTTCAGTCCAGATCTCTGCTGTGGCCCAGAAAGGCAGTGGAGGATGGCCCAAATTCTTGGGCCCCTGTACCCGCATGGGAGACCAGGAGGAAGTACCTGGTTCCTGACTTTGGATCGGTGTAGCTCCGGCCATAGAGGCCATTTGGGAGGTGAACCAACGGAAGGAAGACCTTTCTCTTTCTCTCTCTCTCACTGTCTAACTCTATCTGTCAAATAAAAAAAAAGAAAGACTGCAAGCAGACTCAACCAAAAAAGATCTTTAAGACATATTGGAGTCAAACTGCCAAAAGTTAAGGACATGAAGCGATTACTAAATAGAGTAGGAGAAAAGCATCAAGTTCCATATAAAAGAAAACCAATTAGACTAATAGAAGACTCAGCTGAAACCATACAAACCTGAAGAGAGCGGAGTGATATATTCAAAGTCATAAAAGAGAAAACAAACAAACAAACAAAAAAACCCTTGCAACCAAGAATAATATACCTAGCAAACCTATCATTTAAAAGTGTGTGAGAATTAAGGCATTTCACAGATAAGCAAAAACTGAAAGAATTCATCACCATCAAACCAGCCTTACAAAAAAAATTCTGAAGGAGTCTTATATTAGTAATAATCATCACAAGGAGCTTATTATGTGTCACAGCAGGTTTAACTGCCATCTATGATGATGATATGCAGTACCAGTGCCAGTTCAAATCCCAGATGGTCCACCTCCTTACCAATGCACCTGAGACAGCAGCAGAAGATGGCCCACGGATTAGGGATCCTGTCACCATGTGGGTGACCTGGATGGAATTCCAGGCTCCTGGCTTCAGCCTTGCCCTGCTCCAGTCATTTTGACCATTTGGGAAGTAATTTATATTTACTAATTAAAAGTTAAAAAAAGTAAATACTAAAAAAGCAAACATCATGAAAACACATGACATTACTAAATTTATTAACAGAGCAGAAAAAATCAGTTACCAATCAACAAAATGGTAGATATTAATTCTTATTTATCAATACTAACATTGAATGTAATGGATTAAATTCCACAGCCAAAAGTTGTAGTTTGGCTGATTAGGTAAGAAACCAATACCCACTTATATGTATATGAAAAACTTAATTCAGAAACTTACTATGCATAGACTGAAAATGAAGGGAAGGGAAAAAGATATACAAGGCAACTGGAAACCAAAACCAAACAAGAATAGCTATGTTCATATCTGATAAAGCAGAATTTAAATCAAAAACTATAAAAGAGACAAAGACACTATATTGATAAAAGTATTGCTTCAGCAACAAGATATTAATCATAAATTATATGCACCCAACACAAGACCATCCAAGTATGTATAATAATCAATATTAGAACTAAAGGAAGAGACAGACTCCAACACAATAATAGTGGGGGACTTTAACACATCACTCATGTCAATGAGCAAATCATTCAGACGGAATGTCAGCAAAGACACATTGAAGTTGAACCACATTATTGAGCAATAGACCTAACAGATATTTCCAGGACATTTCATCCAACAGCTATAGAACACACACTCTTCTCAGCACTGAGAACATTCTCTAGGCTAGACCATAGATTAGGACACACATCAAGTCTCAGTAAATGTAAAAATATTGAAATCATTACATGTATGTTCTCAGACCACAAAGGAATAAAATGAGGATGTACAGCATGAAGAGCAATAGAACATTTACAAATACATGGAAATCGAAAAACATGCTACTAAAAGACCAAAGAGTCACTGAAGAAATTAAAAGGAAATTGAAAACCTTCTTGAAATGAATGAAAATTAAACCACAACATATCAAAAGCTTTGGGATACTGCAAAAGCTGTATTAAGAAGATGGCTTATATCATTAAGTGCTTACATTAAAAAAGGAAATGTCTCCAACAAATGAGTTAACGATGCACTGAAAGGACACATAAAAACAAGAAACAAGCCTCAACCTATCAGGAGGTAAGAAATAAGGATCAGAGCAGAATGAAATGAAAGTGAGACTAAATAAAATACAGAAGATCAACAAAACAGCTGATATTTTGAGAAGATAAACAAATTGAAACCTTCAGCCAGACTAATAAAGAAAAAAAAGGAACTCAAAAAATAAAATTAGAGATGAAAAAGGAGAACATTACAACCAACACAAAGGATGATAAGAAACTACTGTCAACTCTTAGATGCTAAAATAATACAAAATCTCTAAGAAATGGACAATTCCTAGATATATATATATATTTTTTTTTTATTTTTTTTTTTTTTTTGCCAGAGTGTCTTGGCTTTCCATGCCTGAAATACTCTCATGGGCTTTTCAGCCAGATCAGAATGCCTTTAGGGCTGATTCTGAGGCCAGAGTGCTGTTTAGGACATCTGCCATTCTATGAGTCTGCTGAGTATCTTGCTTCCCATGTTGGATCACTCTTCCCTTTATTTATTCTATCTGTTAGTATTAGCAGGTACTAGACTTGTTTATGTGCTTCCTTTGACTCTTAGAACTTTCATTATGATCAATTGTGAACTGAAATTGATCACTTGGACTAGTGAGATGGCATTAGTACATGCCACCTTGATGGGATTAAATTGGAGTCCCCTGGTATGTTTCTAACTCTACCATTTGGGGCAAGTCAGCTTGAGTAGAGCTATGACTTTTTAAAAATTTACTGTATATAAGTACAGTATACATATTTTACTTGATTACTGCTTATAGTCTTTGCCTGTATTCCTATTTACTTTTTATGTGACAGCCAGAGTTAGACAGTGAGAGAGAGAGAGAGTGAGAGAGAGAGAGAGAGAAAGGTCTTCTTTCCATTGGTTCACCCCCTAAATAGCTGCTACGGCTGGTGAGCTGCGCCAATCCAAAGCCAGGAGCCAGGTGCTTCTTCCTGGTCTCCCATGCGGGTGCAGGGCCCAAGCACTTGGGCCATCCTCCACTGCCTTCCCCAGGCCACAGCAGAGAGCTGGACTGGAAGAGGAGCAACCAGAACAGAATCTGGCGCCCCAACAAGGACTAGAACCTGGGGTGCTGGCACCGCAGACGGAGGATTAGCCTGGTGAGCCTTGGTGCTGGCCTACATTAATTTTTATGTGTTAAACTGCTAATTTAGTCCATTAAACCTTTCTGTAATCATGAAATACAGCCTACTTGAGAAGACAATAATAAGAGACTGAGGTGGGGCTGTGATGATGAAAACCTTGCCCAGTCTCCTGGTATGTAGGCCTTGAGTCCAGGGAATCAATTTCTTTTATGGGAAACTAAAAACGTCATTTGTGTGGGAGACATGGGTTTTCAAGGGCCAGCCTATCAGTTTTTTTACATAAAATTTCTGTAGTTATATACAGCGACACCGAAGGCTAAAATTTTGACTTGTAAATGATGAAAAGGAATCTTGTTTGTCAGTGACAGATACTCATTGGGACCTTTAGAAATTAAGTTGTTGTCCAGTGCTTCGGCTCAATAGGCTAATACTCCGCCTGCGGCGCCGGCACACTGGGTTCTTCTAGTCCTGGTCAGGGCACCAGATTCTGTCCCGGTTGCCCCTCTTCCAGGCCAGGTCTCTGCTGTGGCCCGGGAATGCAGTGGAGGATGGCCCAAGTGCTTGGGCCCTGCACCCCATGGGAGACCAGGAGAAGCACCTGGCTTCTGCCTTCGGATCAGCGCAGTGCGCCTGCCGCAGCACGCAGTCTGCAGCGGCCATTGGAGGGTGAACCAATAAGCAAAGGAAGACCTTTCTGTCTCTCTCTCACTATCCACTCTGCCTGTCAAAAAAAAAAAAAAAAAAAAAGAAAAGAAATTAAGTTCTTTAATGAGTGACTCAAGCTATCTAACTGATCATCATTTTCCTCTAAGTCCAAACCAAAAATCCGCAACCTTTTTCTACGTAAGGCCAGAGATTAAATATTTTTTGCTTTGCAGGGTAACAAGGCTTTCTTAAAATCAATCAGCACGGCCATTATAAGACAAAAATAGCCCTAAATGGTATGCCAACAAATGAATGTGACTGTGCTCCAAATATATTTTATTTACAAAAAGAAACAGTGAGACAATTTCCGCCTGCATGCTGAAGAAGGCTCATTCCTGCTCCTATTCTATAAATGAGGTGCTTCCTGATGCAAGCAAAACAGAGTTTAAATGTTAGTACAGAGAAAGCAGGTAATTCATTTATTCAACAAATGTTTACTGAGTACCTGCAGTTCATCAAGCATGATGATTTAATATTGGAAAATTTAATGTTAGAACATTAAGGAAGAAAAAAAACTTCTCATTACTGCATTTCCTGTCCCCCTTCTCAGTGGCCCAAAAAACAGAGAGGAAACAATTAGGCCAAATTACAATACACAGAATGTAATCATTCTATGATGTGGAGAAGTATGGGGTTCTACTGGAGCACACAGGTGGAAAACCTGTAATAACCATGTATAAATCCCTTCTAATTCCTGCCAAGAAGTAGTACTCCGTAGTCTTAAAATATCCTTCCAAAATAAACATTAGTCTGTTAATTTCATGTTTCTTTTATCTGTGACTTTACTCTTTCTCCTTAATTTCTTCATTCAATGATTATCATCAGACAGTTTGTTTCAGCTTACCATACAGTGCAAGTTTCTTCTCAAACCCTAGAGCTGCAGGATTGAAAAGGCCCCTTGCATACCATCTAGCAGACTCCCATACCTTTCAGTGGACAAATAAGGAGGCTTGGGACTGGCTGCAGGACCTGTGTGGTCAGGCCCCATGGACAGATCAGGATTAGCATGCAGATTTTGGCATTAGCTCAATTCTTACATCTATATGGTACCTTAAATTCAGAAGCGACTTTTTGGCTTATCATAGAGAAATATGAATGCAAGCCCCAAACTGAGAAAAAAAGCACTTGATATTAGAACTGAATCAAATTTTTTTTTTCTCTTTTACCAACTTCAAAAATTCTCTAAATTTAGATCTCTAAAACTTAATTTGTTCTCTTGCCAGGCCAGTATTCTTGCACAAATATTTATAATTATCTGAAAAAGATGTTAAAATATTGTTTTTTTTCCACTAATACATCTAGTGAGGCTTCATTATCTTCAAATACTTCAAAATAGCACACTGCAAGAAATTGAATCCAAACAATTTTCTAGTAAGTTAGATGCAAAGAACTTTCAATTTTCTTTTACAATATAACATGGTCCCCCTATTCCCATTAACTTTTTTTTTAATATTTATTTTATTTATTTGAAAGAGTTACAGAGAGAGGTAGAAACAAAGACAGAGGTCTTCCATCCACTGGTTCACTCCCCAGATGACTACAACAACCCAGAGCTGCACCAATCCGGAACCAGGAGCCAGGAGCCAGAAGCTTCTTCCGGGTCTTCTAGGTGTGTGCAGGGGCCCAATGGCTTGGGCCATCTTCCACTGCTATCCCAGGCCACGGCAGAAAGCTGGATAGGAAGAGGAGCAGCTGGGATCCAAACTGTCACCCATAAGGGATGCCAGCGCTTGAGACCAGGGCTTTAACCCGCTATGCCTCAGCACCAGCCCCATACCATTAACTTTTTAGAAACATTTGTTATTTTCCAATAAAAGATGTTACTTATATGCATTTTTTCTTTTCTTTTAAAAACATTAAAAATATTAAGAATTTTTAAGTTTCTCTTGTAACATTAAATTTATTACAATGCACACAAAAGTTATTTGGTATTCTCAATAAATTTTAAGAGTATAAAGGATTTCTAAGAACATTACTTAAGAAACACCAATTTATATACAGCCTTCTTTTTGAGCGTCAGGGTTTTTTTTTTATTTTTTCAACTTTTTATTTTATTTTATTTTATTTTTTGACAGGCAGAGTTAGACAGTGAGAGAGTGAGAGAGAGACAGAAGAGAGAGAAAGGTCTTCCTTCCATTCACCCCCAAAATGGCCACTACGGCCAGAGCTGCGTGGATCCAAAGCAAGGAGCCAGGTGCTTCTCCTGGTTTTCCATGCGGGTGCAGGGCCCAAGCACTCGGGCCATCCTCCACTGCACTCGCTGGCCACAGCAGAGAGCTGGACTGGAAGAGGGGCAACTGGGACAGAACCAGTGCCCCGACTGGGACTAGAACCCAGTGTGCCAGCGCCACAGGCAGAGGATTAGCCTAGTGAGCCGCTGCGCTGGCATATTTTTTCAACTTTTATACCTGTTCTTCCTAACGCAGAACTCGTCAAAGAACCTCATCCTACTTCCCTGATTAACTTCATTCAGCCTCCTGCCTTGAATCACTTTATGAAGCCGTGTTGTTGTTATTTGCTTTCCGTTTTCATATTTGCTTCAGCAGATGACAATGATTCATATATTCTCCCACTGGGGTGGTATTTTTTTCTTTCCTCTGAACTTCTATAACTGTCGCTTGCTGAAATCCATGTTATGAGTCTGATCCTCCAGTTATTACAAAATTTTTTTTCCTGCTATGCCATCATAAACTTGCATCAAGAGTTTAAAACACTGAAGACTCTCTCTCCATTTTCATTTCCTTTATAATCTTTACCTGCTCTGACTTTACCTCTTTTTCTTCTTCATATTTTAGGATGAGAGTGGGAATGGAATAAAAACTATATATAGAGAGAGTTATATATATATATAGTTTTATTCAGAATATATTTATGTATTTTATATATAATTATATAGCTCTTATTCAGAATAGAAATCATCCAGAAATTTATATGTATGAAATTTGACTAGTAGTTGATATGTTAATATCTAAGTACTTCCTATATTAGTGGAGATAATTCTAAAATAAAAGAAAAAAACATAAGCAGAGAATCTGGGGGAGAGTATAATAAGGGCTAGGGTTTAGAGCTAAGAAAGGGATCCATTGCAAATAGACCAAGAACAAGGACTGTACTTCATCATCAAATTTAGGTCTGAATTAATCCTCTTGACAGTGATAGTCTAAGGGAAAATGAGTCCTATAGCCAACATGATCTGTAATTGAAAGAATACCAATATGCTGGAACACAGATTTCTAAGTATTCAAAATCAAAAGGTAAAAATCTTGATAAAGAGTCATTGAACAATGTTTTCAGGGATTTAAACAATGATACAAATCCATTTGTGTGGCTTTCTTTGAATACCTCTTGGTAGAAATCAAGAACTTATTGTTAGATGATGAATCTATGAAGACATTTTGCAGAGACAGAAAACAATGAAGTTTAGGTCCTTAAGTTTTTGCTGTGGTTAATGAATTTGGAAGCTATAGGGCTGTTGCTCCCCGTCTTCGTGGAGGAACAACACAGGACCCTGCGTTGTTCTTTTGTCTGCTTGGCCCTCCCCGAGTTTGCTGCTGGTTCTTCCTGGGTTGGCTGCCGTCCCTTCCACCTCCATGGAAGGGCGGTTCCCCCTGGCCACTTTCCCCACTTCCGCAGGGGAGCAGCACACCGCCGGCCGGCTCTCTCGGGGGCTGCACAGGTGTTCCCTTTAGATGTTCCTTGTGCATGTTGTCTCTCTCCTCCTTTATAGTCCTCTTCCACCAATCCCAACTCTGCTACCCACACGCCGAGTACGCTGCTCTCCTCCAATCAGGAGTAGGTCCTACAGTTTATTGGTTGAACTGGAGGCAGCTGTGTAGAAGCTGTTACTCCCTTCTCAGCGCCATATTGTGGGAGAGCAGATGCATAGAATAAGTCTTAATTCCAGTAACTTAGTCTAGTCCGAGTTGCTCCCCACAGATCCCCCTTTCTTTTTATTTTTGGCATTGATACGCGCCTGTCTTCGGTGCCCCACGGTACACACTCTGCTCTGCTTGCTAGAGTTGCCCACAGGTGCTTACAAGCCCTATCAATCAGGCAAACCGAATCCGGGCCCTCTCTTCGCCATGTTGTGAGGAGGTTTTTAGGCGCTGATGCGTGCCTGTGTTCGGTGCCCTGCAGCGCATGCTCTGCTCTGCTAGAACTGCCTGCAGGTGCTTACAAGCCCTATCAGGCAAACTGAATCCAAGCCTTCTCATTGCCATATTGTGGGGAGACTTATTGGTGTTGATTCGTGCCTATCTTCGGTGACCTGCAGCTCATACTCTGGTCGAGCTGCCTACTGGTGCTTATCGCCTTACTAATCAGGCAGACCGAATCCAAGCCTTCTCATTGCGGTATTGTGGGGAGACTTATTGATGTTAATTCGTGCCTGTCTTCGGTGACCTGCGGCGCATAAGCTGCTAGCCGCCCGCAGGTGCTCACCACCTCCTTAATCAGGCAGACCGAATCCAAGCTCTCTCATTGCCATGTTGAGGTGAGGCCTTATTTTTCTCTATTTCTCTATCTCCGGGCATTCCTATCTCTCCCATTTTACTTCTATCTGCCAGCATTCCTATTTCTCTCATTTAACTTCTAAATTTCTGTTTCTCTTATCTTCGCGGCTTCCCGGCGCCCGCCCTACGGCGGGTTCCCGGCTCTGCGCGGGTTCCCGGCTTCGCGCACACTCCACAGTCTCCACGCCCTTCGCGCCCGCACCAGGGCCTTCGCGCCAGCCCCGCGTTCCCTATCTATTCACGTCCCATGCTCTCTCTGCGTGCGGCGGCTTCCACGAGTCACACAGCACAGCTCACGTTTCCGCCACCGGTATTCAGTCCAAGTTCCCTGGGCTAACCTGGCGAATTCAACCCAGCTCACGTCTGCGCCCTTCGGCTTGGCTTCCCGTCCTTTGCTCCCTGGGCTAATCTGACGGATTCCAACCTGGCGGCCCACGTCTCTGCCTCTGGTTCCAGATTTTCGCCTTTTGCTCCCCGGGCTGACTTGAAGAATCCCAAGATAGCTTACGTCTCCGCTTCAGCCTGCACTCGCGGCTTCATCCTCCCTAACATATTTTTCTCTACCCGGTATGTTTCCCTAACTTTTCTTCCAACAATATTCCTCCCTCATTTCTCCTGGCTTCTCCCCACAGTCCGTATCCAAGTCTGTTTGTTCTAGCTTTCACTTTCGCTTTCAACCTTAGATATTTCTCCCAGCTTCCCCCTGTAGTCCTCATCCGAGTCTATGCCTAGGCTTTCAATAGCTTCTTCCGGCACCTTTTTCATCCGGCTTTTCCCTAGGCTCTTTGCTAGTCTCTCTCTCCGGTATTTTCCCACTTCTTCCCATTTCTTCCCTCCTAAGTTTCCTATCCGAGTCACGGCACCATTATGTCGCTCCCCGTCTTCGTGGAGGAACAACACAGGACCCTGCGTTGTTCTTTTGTCTGCTCGGCCCTCCCCGAGTTTGCTGCTGGTTCTTCCCGGGTTGGCTGCCGTCCCTTCCACCTCCATGGAAGGGCGGTTCCCCCTGGCCACTTTCCCCACTTCCGCAGGGGAGCAGCACACCGCCGGCCGGCTCTCTCGGGGGCTGCACAGGTGTTCCCTTTAGATGTTCCTTGTGCATGTTGTCTCTCTCCTCCTTTATAGTCCTCTTCCACCAATCCCAACTCTGCTACCCACACGCCGAGTACGCTGCTCTCCTCCAATCAGGAGTAGGTCCTACAGTTTATTGGTTGAACTGGAGGCAGCTGTGTAGAAGCTGTTACTCCCTTCTCAGCGCCATATTGTGGGAGAGCAGATGCATAGAATAAGTCTTAATTCCAGTAACTTAGTCTAGTCCGAGTTGCTCCCCACATAGGGCAATCCAGAGGTTGCATTCTTCCCTTACAGGAGTGGAGCCACGTGCCTGCTGCAGTCATGGGTATTTGTTGAACATTCTGCATGTGCCTGGCACTTTAAGGGCACTTAACCCACAGGATCTCCTCCTCTTGCAGGATAATTATTTTCATAAACACTTCATATGAAGGGCACTTGCAAGAATTAAGCTACTTGACCAAGGTTTGTCTGACTCTGAATTTCATCTGTGTTCACTAAATTCAACTGCTTTTTGAGGATTCATCACTTCTAAGAAATTTTAAAATCTTGTGCAATCATAAAAATTTCAATGATCTCATTAGAAGTTATTGTCAAGACTACTTCAGAGTTCAATCAGTGTTAAATTGCATGGCTGTGGTTCATGGCTCCCTGGCTCAGGCTGACTTCATAGGACAGATTTGTAAGGTTATTAAAACTATGTAACTTAACCTCAAAATCCGACCCACAGAGTCTTGAAGGGTCAAAAATCCACATTTCCACTAATTGCTCCAGCTTTATTTGACTCAGTCAGGTTTGAGATTTCCCTGCACTAGACTTCACCTAACAATTTTCAGCTGGGATTTTTAAAATATTTTTATGGGATTAATTTAGAAGGCAGAGACAGAGACATCCAGACAGCCAGAGACAGAGGGACAGAGCTACCATTCTCTGGTTGACTCCTCAAATGCCTGAAATGGCCAGGGATGGAGCCAGAAGCTGGAAACTCCATCTAGAGTAACAGGAACAGGAAGTCAATTACTTGAGCCACTGACACTGCCTCTCTGGGCCTGCGTAAGCAGGAAGCTACAGTCTCAGTCAGAGAGGGAGATTGAACTGGATAATTCAATGTGGGATGCTGGTGTCTTAATCAGCATTTTAAGCACCAGGCTAAATCTCACCTCTCAGCTGAGATTTTTCATTAAAGTAGAATGGTAAGTGTGTTGAGTATGCACTGACAGAAGAGGCCTGAAGTTTAGGTATTTTGTTTAACGTATTGAAAGGAGAGCTTTCTACCTCTCAAGGCAGTTAAACAAATGCCAAAATTCACACTGTATCATTTACACTTCAATGCTTATTTATTTATTTTCACCTTGAAAGAGAAAGAGAGAGAGAGAGAGAGGATATTTTCTGTCTACTGGTTTACTCCCCAAATCCCACAACAGCCAAGCCTGGACAAGGCCAGTGCCCACAGCCTGAAACTCCATCTGGGTCTCTCACATAGGTTGCAGGGTCCCCAACACTTACGCCATCACGTTCTGCCTCTCAGGATACATCGGTGGAAAGCTGGATCCGAGCAAAGAAGCCAGGACTTGAAATGAAACTCCAATATGAGATGTGCACATCCCAACTGGAGGCTTAACTCACTGTATCACCAAGCCCACAACAAATAATTCATTTAAATGAAAAGTTATAGAGGCAATTTAGAAAAAATACCAACCAATATGGAAGGGCAGAAAATTCTTTAGCAAACAAATATGATGTTTGGATTGAAATTCTATCTTCAAACACTTAGAGGAAAGGTTTAAAAATTGATTAGATCTGGAGACTGTTTATAGTTTGGTCTTCAGGTGCTGCAATAAACGTGGGAGTGAGGTATCTCTTTTGAATGCTGATGTCACTTCCATTGAATATATACACAGAAGTGAGATAGCTGGGTCATATATTAGACCTAATTTCAGTGTTTTGAGGAATCTTAACACAGTTCTCCACAATGGAAGTACTAATTTGTATTCCCACCAACAGTACATTAGGGTACCCCTTTCTCTATCTTTGCCAGAATTGGTTATTTTTCATCCTTTTTGATAACCGCCATTTTAATTGGAGTGAGATGATACCTCATTGTGGTTTTGATTTGCACTTTGATTGCTAAAGATATTGACCATCTTTTCCATGTGTCTGTTGCCCTTTCACGTCTTTTGAAAAAGATCTGTTTTTAGTTGCACATGTCTGTTTGTCTCGTTATTAAACTTTTTAATTTATCAATGTATAATTTGCAAATATTTTCTCTCATTCTTACTCTGTCTCTTAATTCTGTTGACTGTTTCCTTTGTCAAGCAGATTATTTTTAGTTTGTTAATATCCCATTTATCTAGTTTTGTTCTTATTGCCCATGCTTTTGTGGCCTTTTACATGCACGTTCCCATAGTTAGATTTTCTAACTATTTCTCCAAGTCAGATCTAACACTCCTGAGAGTTTTGATAAACAACAATTTCTCCCTTGGAAGGCAGAATAATGAGCCTCTTAAGATGTCCTCATCCTAATTCCTGAAACCTGAGAACGTATTGCTTTTCAAGGCAAAGGGAATTTAGGTAATAGACAAAATTACAGTTGCTCATCAGCTGGTCTCAAAATAGGGTGATTATCCCACATCATGGATGATCTGTGTGGATCTGCTGTGATAAGAAAGGTCCCTCGAAGTAGAAGAGGGAGGCAGAAAAGGAGAATGATGCAATGAATGTGAAAAGCACTTTGACTAGTCATAGCTCACTGCTATGGACTGTGTCCCCCCGAAACGTGTCCTGAAGTCCTAATCCCCAGTATCTCAAAATATGATCTTATTCAGACAAGGGGCCTTACAAATATATTTGCTTATTATTAATAAATTTATTTGAGGGGGAAGAGAGAGTGAGCGCTTCGGGCTGTCTTTGCTTGCTCACTCAGCCTGAGCAGGCTGAAGCCAGGTATCTCACACTGGAGTCAGGGTAACGAGGACGTGGGCCATCTTCCACTGCCTTTCTAGGTGCATTAGCAGAAAGACAGATCACTAGTAGAGGATCTAGGACTCCAGCCAGCACTTCAATATGCGAACTATGGAAAGCTGGAGTCACAGGCAGCAGCTTAGCCACATGTACCACAACGCTGGACTGGACATAGGGTCTTAAATAACAAGTTAAAATGAGGTTGTTATAGAGGGTTACAATCTAATATGACTGATATAAAAAACGGGAAATGGGGTACAGAGACAGACGCACAGAGGCAAGGTGATACGAAGAGTCACAGGGGTGAAGCCATGTGAAGACGGAGGTCTGGAGTGATGTATACGCACACGGAGGAAGAGCAAATACTGCTGACAAGCTACCCAGAAGTCAAAGGAGAAGCACGCATAGATTTTTCCCTGGCAGCCTTCAGAAGGCATCAACCCTGTTGACATCTTGATTTCAGAATTCTGGCTTCCAGATTATGAAACAATGAATGTCTGCTATGTTAAGCCTCTCATTTTGTGGTACTTTGTTATGGCAGCCCCAGGCTGATAAGATGCAAGGGAACCATGGACCCACAGGAACAGACTCCTCCCTACAGTGCACAGAAGGGATTGGTCTGAGAACTGAATGCTTATGTTCTCTCAAAATTCATATGTGGAAGTCCTAACCCCTAATGTGACTGTATCTGGGGACAGGTCCTGTGAGGACATGATAAAGGTTAAATGAGGTCATACACGAGAGTCCGTCATCGATAGAAGATGACACGCAAACAGAACCCGCCCCCCACACACACACATCCAGTGTGAAAAAGGTCATCATCCAGGCTGGCGCCATGTCTCACTTGGTTAATCTTCCGCCTGCAGCGCCAGCATCCCATATGGGCACCGGGTTCTAGTCCCAGTTGCTCCTCTTCTAGTCCAGCTCTATGCTGTGGCCTGGGAAGGCAGTGGAGGATACCCCAAGTGCTTGGGCCCCTGCAAAAGCATGGGAGACCGGGAAGAAGCACCTGGCTCCTGGTTTCAGATCGGCGCAGCACCAGCCATGGTGGCCATTTGGCGAGTGAACTGAAGAAGACCTTTCTCTCTGTCTCTCTCTCACACTGTCTATAACTCTGTCAAATAAAAAAAATAAAAAAAGAAAAAGGTCATCATCAAGCCAAGGAGAGAGCACTAAATAAATGCCAAATTAGCCAGAACCCTGATTTTGAAATTTCTACCCTCCAAAACTGTGAGAAAAGAAATTGCTGGGACCAGTGCTATAGTATAGCAGATAAAGCTACCACCTGAAGTGCCAGCATCCCATACGGGAACCACTTTGAGACCTGGCTGATCCACTTCCAATCCATCTCTCTGCTATGGCCTGGGAAGGCAGTAGAAGATGGCCCAAGTCCTTGGGCGCTGCACCCTCATGGGAGACCTGGAAGAAGCTCCTGGCTCCTGGCTTTGGACAGCACAGCTCCAGCTGTTGTGACCATCTGGGGAGTGAACTGGCAGATGGAAAACCTCTCTCTCTCTGCCTTTGCCTCTCTGTAATTCTGCCTTTCAAATAAATAAATAAATCATTAAAAAAAAAACTCCTCTGTTTAAGGCACACAATCTGTGGTATTTTTTTACAGTAGCCTGAAGACTCACACATGCTGAGACTCACACTGTACTTCTAGCCTCCAGAACTGTAAGATAACAAATTTAAGAACTAAATGTGTGGGGGCTGGCACTGTGGCATAGTAGGTTAAGCCTCTTCTTGCAGTACCAGCATCCCACATGGACACCAATTTCAGTCCCAGCTGCTCTGCTCCAGATCTAGCTCCCTGCTATGGTCTGGGAAAGCAGCAGAAGATGGCCCAAGTGCTTGGGCTCCTGCACTCAAGTGGGAGAACCGGAAGAAGGTCCTGGCTCCTGGCTTCAGATCGGCCCAGCTCCAACTGTTGAAGCCATTTAGGGAGTGAACCAGTATAAGGAAGATCTCTCTTTGTGTCTGTAGCTCTGCCTCTCAAATAAATAAATATATTTTTAAAAAAATCAAACGTGTAAATTATCACAGCACCAAGGGGAATGTATTAACTTCTCCAAGGTAAAATATGCAAATCATACCCAAGGTTCCATATGGGTTGACACCATAGCAAGATACTTATTAGTTCATCTATTCTATTAGCTTAAAATATACTTTAACTGGAGCATTCATGAATACTTTAGATCACAAATAGAAAAATGGAAAAATACATGGTCAACAATTACAAACATAGTACTACACCGTTAAAGGCACATAGCACTGCAAAAACCATTATTACCCTCATTTTTTCAGGTGTGCTTTTACACACTTCCATTAAAATAAAAATGTATAAAGAACTGTAATGAAATATCATTTTCCTAACCATAAGAATCTGTTGTTTTGGCCAATCTAAAATTGTATGAACATGATGTTTCAGAAAAAAAACTGTAAAATGATACGGTCAATTATAGCTAATTTTGAAATACTTTGCACATTTTATCTGAAAAATAATAAATTTTTCTGGCTGCTCATAGAACAGGAATAAAGTATAGAATTAGCATTTAGAAGATCAAGGCAAGTAATAGCACATTGAAAGAAAAGGATGGAGGAGAAAAAATAGGTGGGAGGGAGGGAAGGCGAGGAGGAGGGGAGGGGAGAGGGAGAAGAGGAGGAAAGAGGGAGGGAGAGCGAGAGAGAAATATCTTCCATCTACTGCTCACTTCTCAAATGCCACCAACAGCTGAAGCCAGGAGCCTGGAACTCAACCTATGGGTAAGTAAGGACCCAACTACATGAGCCTAGTGTATGCATAGCTGGAAGCTGGAGTCAGAAGTAGAGCCAGGACTTAGACCAATGTGGGATGCCTGCATCACAAATGGTAGGAGAACCTCTATAGCAAATGCCCACCTCAGAAATATGTAATTTAGATTCCCTTGAGTTTCTTCCAGTGCTGCCAATTAATAGAATAGTTTAGAGGAAATACTTTAATTCTTTTTAAATCACTGATGGCCTTAATCTTTCCAAGTCAAGTAACTGAACTCTTCCTCTTAATATTTAAACATCCTTAAATGTCTGTTGATATAAATTTTATTCAGTTTAGGACTGTGTAGGAGCATTGGGTAGTTTTGATATGAGCAGTTCAGCTTATTCTGATGGGCTTGTGTCTGCTGTCACAATGACATACAGCAGGAAGGAAGAACTAGGATTGCCTTATTTGCATGATGTGGCCCAGGACAATGTGATAATTAGACTGGTGGATCACCCTCCAGCAGGTTCGTCTGGGTTTGATCATACATTGGCTAACTGCAATGTCCTCAAGAGCAGCAGGGCGGGGCGGGGGGGGCACTCTGATTGTACATGTCCCTTTCAATCCTCTGCTGGCATCATGGTTACTGAAAACCTAACGACCAAATCAGGGCTAGGCTAAGGAAAGTTAACAGTTGGTGCTACAAAATAGCATGGATGGGGCTAGAATTTGTGGTAATATTTTAAATCACACAGCCCTCCCCCCACCCCCAAGTTTCAGGTCCACATATACACACTGTATTGTTTAACATCACCCTTGGAATGTCTCACATGCATACTAACAATACATAGTTGTGGTAACTAATATACAGAGTACAAAATATTGTAATGGACATGAGCAAAATTGGCATGTTGAGATTTTGTTATTTTTTTTTAACTTTTATTTAATGAATATAAATTTCCAAAGTACAGCTTATGGATAACAATGGCTTCCCCCCACCCATAACTTTCTTCCCACCCGCAACCCTCCCCTTTCCCTCTCCCTCCCCCTTCCATTCACATCAAGATTCATTTTCGATTCTCTTTATATACAGAAAATCAGTTTAGCATACATTAAGTAAAGATTTCAACAGTTTGCACCCACATAGAAACACAAAGTGAAAAATACTGTTTCAGTACTAGTTATAGCATTAAATCTCAATGTACAGCACATTAAGGACAGAGATCCTACATGAGGAGTAAGTGCACAATGACTCCTGTTCTTGACTTAACAAATTGACACTCTTGTTTATGGCCTCAGTAATCACCCTAGGCTCTTGTCATGAGTTGCCAAGGCTATGGAAGCCCCCTGAGTTCACCGACTCTGATCATATTTAGACAAGGCCATGATCAAAGTGGAAGTTCTCTCCTCCCTTCAGAGAAAGGTACCTCCTTTTTTGATGACCTGTTCTTTCCACTGGGATCTCACTCGTGGAGATCTTTCATTTAGGTTTTTTTTTTTTTTTTTTTTTTTTTTTTTTTTTTTTTTTTTTTTGCCAGAGTGTTTTGGCTTTCCATGCCTGTAATACTCTCATGGGCTTTTCAGCCAGATCCAAATGCCTTAAGGGCTGATTCTGAGGCCAGAGTGCTGTTTAGGACCTCTGCCATTCTATGAGTCTGTTGTGTATCCTGCTTCCCATGTTGGATCATTCTCTCCCTTTTTTATTCTATCAGCTAGTATTTGCAGAAACTAGTCTTGTTTATGTGATCCCTTTGAGTCTTAGTCCTATCATTATGATCAATTGTGAACAGAAATTGTTCACTGGGACTAGTGAGATGGCATTGGTACATGCCCCCTTGATGGGATTGAATTGGAATCCCCTGGTATGTTTCTAACTCTACCGATTGAGGTAAGTCAGCTTGCTTGAGATTTTGTTAGTATTTATAATCCTTGTCTATACTCTTAAAGAACAGTGGTTTTTCCACTTGCTACTTGTTGAATTCTTTATTTGGTGGAGGGTTCAGCATGTGATTATAAAATAAACTGAGGGGCCAGTGTTGTGGCATAGTGGTCAAAGTCACCTGCTGTGACACTAGCATCCCAAATGGGTGCCAGTTCATATCCCAGCTGCTCTTCTTCTGATACAGCTCCCTGCTAACACACCTGGGAAACAGCAGAACATGACCCAAGTACTTAGGCACTTGTACCCAAATGGGAGACCTGGAGAAAGCTCCTGGCTTTGGCCTGGCCGAACCCTGGTCATTGTGGCCATTTGGGGAGCAAAAAAACAGTGGATGGAAAACCTCTCCCTCTCTTTTATTTTTTTTAAGATTTTATTTATTTATTTGACAGGTAGAGTTATAGACAGTGAGAGGGAGAGACAGAGAGAAAGGTTTTCTTTCCATTGGTTCACTCCCCAAATGACCTCAATGGAGCTGTGCCAATCCAAAGCCAGGAGGCAGGTGCCTCCTCCCAGTCTCCCATGTGGGTGCAGGGGCGCGAGGACTTGGTCCATCTTCTACTGCTTTCCCAGGCCACAGCAGAGAGCTGGATTTGAAGAGGAGCAGCCAGGACTAGTACTGGCGCCCACATGGGATGCTGGTGCCGCAGGCAAAGGATTAACCTACTGCGCCATGTCACCAGCCCCTGGAACTCTTTCAAATAAATAAAATAAATCTTAAAAAAAAACCTGAAAGTACATCACTGTAAAAATTAAAAGAAAAAATAAGATATGAAGGAGAGTGGGAAATATCATTATCCTTTTATATCTATATATATGAAATTTATTCACTTTATATAAAAAATGTTAAGTGAATGTACATTACAAATATCTAAGTTGAACATGCTAATTGTCTAGGCTCTGTATTGCAGTAACTGAATTTGCTCACACTAGTTTTTGTAAATATCCCTTTCTCTTTCTCCAATAAGCTGGCAATTGTATATTTCCTTGGATTGTGTCTTTAACAAATCTTGTAAATCCATACTCTCTATCCCCTGGCTACTGCCCAAACTCACAACGCAATCATTGCTTGCCTGGAGATGTATCTTGCCATTTGCAATAGTTGCCTAAGTTGACTGTCCACACGGCATCTCCCTCTCTTCACCCAAGTTGTTTTGATACAGTTGTACATTTTATAAAATGCAAATCTGTCTATGTCACATGGCTTATGGAAAACCTATACTGGGCTAAGGGGTTTAGAAATCCAGGAGGTTGTATGGAATAAACAAGAAAAGAAGAGTAATGTATCAAATAGTTGGCAATAAAACTCAGGAAGTGTGTGTGTGTGTGTGTGTGTGTGTGTGTGTGTTTAAACATAGAGGCTATTTTTACATGACCTGACATGAGTACATAAATTAGCAGGGACTCCTGGAAATTAGGGCCAGGAGAAAACAAGGAAACAAAGTCCAGAAGTCAGATGATATGGAATCCAGAGTTTGCGAAGGGATCACTGGCCAGAAGATAGACTGCTAAGGATACTACACTTTTACTCAGTAGACAGTTAATACACAGTGCCTGGTATGCCCTGGTAAGCTACATATCTGTTGAATAAATGAAAAAAAAAAACTAACAAAACATTTTATGAGGAACATGACATAATATTGTCTATTTTACAACAATAAGCCTGCATAAGCAGAAAAAGATTTTTGGAAAAGTGAGAATTTTGGGTCAAAGAAACTGTGTGAGTAGTGACTACATTATTTTATATTAACAATCCTAAGGGTCTCATGTCTAGAGATGGGGAAAGAATGCTGATATGAAGAAATATTTCATAGAGGTGCAAGGCTTGGTGGTCATCTGAATGAGACTCAAACAGAGAAGTGTAAATTACATTCAGGCAGGCCGCACAGCTTCTAGATCAAGAGGCTGTGAATATTATTAAAGCAAAAGAAGACGATACACATTTGAAGGTTGTTGATAGGAAGATGATCATTTCTGCTTTAGACCCGTGGGTTTGTAACCAGAGTGTGGCTCCATGTCCTGACTCTTAGAAAACAGTGGAAAGGAGGGTTCCTTGCTGCCTTTGATGTACTCTAAATTTTTTTTTAATCTCTTAGTCAAGTTGTAGAGCTTGTCTGAAACTGTCTTCTCTATTCTGCCTTGTCAGATTTAACCACTCTTTCAAATTCTCTTTGTCAAGACTTTAAGCCTTGGGGTTGGCGCTGTGGCGTAGCAGGTAAAGCCACCATCTGTAGTGCCAGCATCCTATATGGGCACCAGTTCAAGACCTGGCAGCTCCACTTCCAATCAAACTCTCCGCTAGGGCCTGGGAAAGCAGTGGAAGATGGCCCAACTCCTTGGGCCCCTGCACCAGAGCGGGAGACCCAGAAGAAGCTCCTAGCTTCGGATCAGCTCAGCTCTGGCCGTTGCAGCCATTTGGGGGTGAACCAGAGATGGAAGACCTCTCTCTCCCCCACCTCTCTATGTAACTCTGACTTTCAAATAAATAAATAAATCTTTTAAAAAAAAAGACTTTAAGCCTTATTTTAAGCAATTAATTCACAATGTCTTGCCTTATAGTGGGTTTAAACATGTTTCTCTCATTAGATTGAAAACTGCATGGTACGAGTGGGAGAGGCTGGGCAGGCATCCTGAATGTCCTCTGAAGTCCCTCTAACATGTTTTCATCCATCCCAATGCCTGGAATATAGGGTACACTTGAAAAATCTTTCAAAATGAATGGATACTGGCATCATTTAAAAAATTTGTTATTTATGCACGGCTCATAAACAACAAACTAAATGTGATTTTTATAGGACACAAGAGAAACAAATATCTAGGAAAATTAAATGTGAGGGGGAATGTGAGGGAATATTTCATTTGGTTTTAAATTAAAACTGCATTAAATTACCATTATTTTTTATTTCCATGGTGAAATAAGAAGAGCACTAAGTAGAAGTCATAAAATCTGGTCTCTAATCCTGCTCTCCCACTGTTTGGCTCTATTACTTGGAAAAATTTAATAAAGCTCTTCGGAGCTCAATTTTTCTCATCCACAAATGATGCTGAGTTTTCCTGCTTCCTGTCTGAGATGTGATCCTTTGCTCTCACATGTGCTCTGACCATGCTATCTGCCAAGATGTGAATCAGCTGAGGACCCCACCTGAACTGAGCCAATGCAGGCACCATGACCCTGAACCTCAGAAACCATCAATTAAATAAACCTCTCTTCTTCCTAACTAAAAATAAAGATGTTGAATGAACTCCTCAGTTGCTACAGTTTTTGTCTGTGATTGTGGGTGAATCGTATAAATTGTCCTGATCTACAGAGATAAGCAGACAGACAGGAAAGTCAGGATGCACTACACTGCAACACCTACACTTTCCCAGATCCCAATATACAACTTCGGTGTCACAAATCTTTACTTACTTAGACACCGTTGCAGGAGATAAACTGTGGCTATGTAAGGGCAATAGCTGGCATGTAGAAAGATCAATTACTCCTTGTCTAAGCCTAGCCTTATTTAAGTAATTCTGGAAACTTTCTGTACATAATTTCAAGTAGAACAGAGTATGGGTGAGGAGCCACCAAAGTTAGTCACCAACTTTTGGGTTTAAATGTGTATGTAATGGAATTTCATGTCTTAACAAAATGGAGGAAGACTTACTCTTCCTTTTCCCCTCAACTAACTTTAACTATGAACCCTGGAAATAAAACAAACAGCCACTTTGACGTGCAAGGAAGAGTAAGGTGTACTGGTTCTAAGTGAGCTGTACTGTGTACCATGGCCTAGAGAAACACAACAGCAGCAGTGTGGCTTACAAACCCAGAGACAGTAGAGGATCTAGACCTCCTGATTTCAAATCTAGCAAGAGCAGTTGACCACAAACATTCACTCTACCTCATACTAGCATGGAGCACTTCTGATAACACCAGGTGAATCCAGTAGAACTGGAAAGGGAGATCCCACTAACAATCCAAAGCCACAGGAGGAACCATGCTTTTTCATTAGTCCTGTGTCTGCACTCAAACCACAAGCACCATGTGATTGGTAGTGGACACTGGCAAGGTGGATTCTGTCCCAAGTGCCTATCCCAGGAGGAGCCCAGCAGGTGCTCATCTCTACTTCAAGCCCGAGATTCACCTTCCCAAGGGAAGAGACCATGCAGTTGTGGAGAGTAAGCACAGGGACTCACAATCACCCTGCTGAGAAATCCATTCTTTCTCAAAGGAAGCAAGAACCACACCCAAGCTCCCAGTTCAGGAAGCACTTCTTAATCCCATGGACCTGAGAATCCCTTCACTCCTCTGCAGGGACAAGAAGTCTGGCTTTGAAGAACTCCTTACCCCTCATGTGGCATAAACAGAGACTAATGAGTCGTGCTGGTATGACATAAACCAAACAAATCAAGAAAATACCACATAAGAAGCCAGCACCGTGGCTCACTTGGTTAATCCTCCACCTGCAGCGCCGGCATCCCATATGGGTGCTGTGTTCTAGTCCCAGTTGCTCCTCTTCCAGTCCAGCTCTCTGCTCTAGTCTTGGAGGGCAGTGGAGAATGGCCCAAGTGCTTGGGCCCCTGCACCTGCATGGGAGACCAGAAAGACACACCTGGCTCCTGGCTTTGGATTGGCGCAGCGTGTCGGCTGTGGTGGCCATTTGAGGGGTGAACCAACGGAAGGAAGACCTTTCTCTTTGTCTCTCTCTCTCTCACTGTCTATGACTCTACCTATCAAATTAAAAAAAATACCACATAAACTCTAAAATGACACTGCAACTGGGATCACGAAAGTAGGCCAGGACTTGCACGCCCAACATAAACAGGGTATCTTCCTGCTAAGAGAATATAGATTAAATGACACTAAGAACTTCCTAATTTAATAGCCAAAGTATTCTGGGCTAAGGAAAAGACAAAAAAAAAAATTCATCCAGAACCAGGGAAATCAAGCCTTGAATGAGAAAAGCGCATCAACTGATGCTAACACAGAGATGAAGAAGAAGCCAGAATTATAATGATTTTAAGGCAGTCATCACAAAATGCCTCAACAAATGATTTAGAACCCCCTTGAAATGAGAAGTGCAGAAAATTTTAAGAAAGAAACAAAACTTATAACAAAGAAGCAAACGGAAATTAGAGAATGGAAAAGCACAGTAAGTACAACCAGAAAAACTCAGTGGATGTGCTCAGTAGCAGAATGGAGATGACAGGATAGATTCTGAGTTTGTGAACAGAACAATAGAATTCATCCAATCTGAACAAAAGAGAATATAAGCTGGGAAGAAAAAAAGAAAGAAAAAAAAAAAACAACAGAGATCCCCAGGGACCTGTGAGACAATGACAAATGGTCGACCATTCTTATCCTGGAGTCCTACTGAAAGGAGAACTCAGGTGGGATGAAAATGTACTTGAGAAAACTAAAAGCTGAAATTTGTCAAAATTGGCAAAAGGCACAAATCCACAGATTCACAAAGTTTAGGAAATCTACATCAGGATACAGCATAATGAAACTGTTGAAACTAAAACAAAGGGTCTTCGAAGAATCCAGGGGTCAATGACACATTTCGTGAACCTACGTTTTGCGTGTGCTGAAAGGAAGTAAGTCAACCACAAATTCCGTATCCAGTCCAACTATCCGCGCTGAGTGAAAGGCTGCTGCAAGTATTCTCAGAGGAAAACAAAACGGCTTTGTTCCTAGCAAGCTTATGTGGAAGATGGGCTAAAGGGGACAGTGCTGTGAAAGAGACGACCATGAGTCAGGTTCTCCACAGCAATCTGCCCCTCAACACGTCATACCTTGTTTAGGTGACTTCAGTTAATTCGATTCAAATAAAATGACATTCATAGGTACAAAATGTGGGAGGCATTAGGCCCAAGCACGGGTTCCTGGAGGGGATGGTTTCCAAGTGAAACTATAACCAACAGAAGCAAGAAATGTGAGAGAACATCGTAGAGGCATAACAAAGGTTTGGGCGACGTCTAGGCAAGGATAGAGCACAGGCTAACCTGGGTGAGGGTCCTTAGGGAAGAACACAGGTGGGCTTTTGAGAAGGCATTTCTATCACAGAAAGACATGAAGGACACATCTCACTACGGATCCTCTGTGAAAGCAGCAGTGTCTGCACAAAACACATAATGCAAATGCAAACTGTATGGGCTGATTGGTTTTAATGGAAAAAGAAGACACTCAATTTGTCAAGCTATTGTACCTAGCAGCAAGAGATTAAAAAAAAATAAAAAATATCCTTTGGGTACCTTGTAATTTTTCTGTAATGGGAAAATTCTTAATTTCTTTCTAAAATAGCCCCATGGCCCGTTTTTTCAACGTTCAAATAACACATTTTGAAAGTTAAAGAAAAAAGAAATGAGTAGTTTATGAGAAGGTTGTTTTCTATTAACAGGACTGGAAGATTTGTATTCTTTAACTCAGAGAAAAAACATTAATGTTTGCAGCAAAACTTTTTGCAATGTACCAAAGGAATTTTATCATACACTAAAAATTCAACAGTTTTTAAAATTGGTTTCTTATGCAGAAACATTTGTTTGCCATCAGAATGAATATATCTGTCTGATGTACATGATAAAATATAATGAAAATGCTCTGGTTTATGGAATTGCTGGTAGACAGTTTATGGCGCTTGAATGAGCAACAGTGTCCATCAAGCGCTTTCCAAATCACCATGCAATAAAATGCCCAAGGTAAATGGAATAATAGCCAAGAACAATCCACAACTTCGTTGAGGTCATGTATGCTTCTTTTGGGAGAAAAAAAGTCTTTTAGTTCTTCTTCTGAAATATAATCATCATGCCTTCTCCTTTGTTACCACTAAAAATCATTATTCTCTTGTCTTTTCTGTTGCTCATCCGTTGATTGCCAATTTGCGATCATGATCCCCTCTGTCTCCCGAATCTCTTACGTTGTTGCAGATTGCCCATCGCATTTCATCTTACTATGATAACATATTCCTGAATGATCCTGGATCTCCTGTCTAATCCCTGCAAACCACGTTTTCCCAGAACTAAAAACATTAGTGGTCTTTCTAAAACATTAATTTCATAAGTTCCTTCTGCTTAAAAGCTTTCAGTGGTTTTCATTTGCTTTTATAATAACAACTAAATCCCAACCCATGGCACCAAATACTTTCACAGGGTGACTGCTCACATCTTTCTACGGTTTCTGTTTTCCTGATATTTTCTTCAAATCCCATATTTTTCCACACTAGCCCACTTGTGGTTGTATAACCTGGCCCTGCTACTTAACCCAGTTTGTCTTTGCCCAGACACTAGCTCTCAACACCTGACCCAGCTTCCTTCCTTTACAGTATCAATGAATTCCAATTATTCTTCTAAATTTCTAAAATTGTAACTTTATTGTGATACTGTAACAAGTTGTCACAAACTGAGTGGCTTAAATAGCAGAAATTTATTTTCTTATTATTCAGGATTTGAGAAGTGTAAATGTTGTTCTCCTTGTACACGTGTCTTTGTTGAAACTTCCCTTTGTATAAAGGCACTAGTCAAATTGGGATAGGTCCCATCCTAATGATTCTATGTTACCTATATTACCTGTGCAAAATATCTATCTCCAAAACAAGCCACATTCCAGAACAATGGAGGTTAGGTTTTCAACATACGAATTTTTTTTAAAGATTTTTATTTATTTATTTGAAAGTCAGAGTTACACAGAGAGGAGAGAGGCAAAGAGAGAGAGAAAGAGATGTCTTCCATCCGATGGTTCACTCCCCAATTGGCCACAATGGCTGGAGCTACGTCAATCCAAAGCCAGGATCCAGGAGGACTTGGGCCATCTTCTACTGCTTTCCCAGGCCATAGCAGAGAGTTGGATCAGAAGAGGAGCAGCCAGGACTAGAACCAGCGTCCACATGGGATGCTAGTGATTCAGGCCAGGGCGTTATTCCACTGAGCCACAGCACTGGCCCCCTCAACATATGAATTTTTGAGAGAAACAATTCAACTAATAAAACTTAGCTGAAATGAAAGCTCTAAATATCTCCTATAAAACACAAGGGTCTTCTCATTGTCCTTGGGTAATCACTGTACATTTTAAATATTTTCCAAAATAACATTTACCACTGTCAATCATAATTGTTGGTTTACATATTATACACATTAATGTATAATATTATATGAAGATATTTCAAAAATTTTGTGTAAAATAAAAATATGTTCATCTTGGTACAAAAATTTTGAAACCCATGCATCCACAAAAGTTTTCTAAAGGTTTATGGAAAATACATATGAAAAAACTAAACATGGATCCCAAAATACATTTGTATGTCATAACTGTTAGTTGTAACAAGTGTTGTAACAACAAGTGTTGTAACAACATATTTTGTAACAACAACTGTTAACAACTGTTAGTTTCTCCAAGTAGATAGGGAATATTTCATACAACCTAAATCAACATAAAGATTGGTTGCAATCCCTATTATAATTCAAGTGCATTTTTCACAGATATACAAACAAAATCTAAAATTTTTATTTGAAACCACAAAAGGCCAAAATAATCTAGAGAAGGAATACTAAATTTGGCAGTGTCATAATTCCCAATCTCAAATTTCATTACTAAGCAATAGTAATCTGGGTTGGTCATTTGGTACAGCAATTATGATGGCACCTAAGATGCTCACATCATACATTAGAGTATTGGGGTTCGATTTTTGGCTCTGCTCTCCATCTTATCTCCCTTCCAATGTGTACCCTGGAAGACAGCAGGTGTTGGCTCGGTACTTGCTTCTCTACCACTCATTTGGGAGACCTAGACTGAATTTCCAGATCCTTACTTCAGCCTGGCTCAGTCCCTGTTTACATGGAGCATGCGGAGTAAACCATTAGAATAAAGATCTGGGGTGAGGGGCTGTGTGGGTGTGTGGGTATATGTCTCCCTGCCTCACTCTTCAAAAAATAAAAATAAAACCGTAATTCATTTAAACAGCAATAGTTATCAAAAAATAGTATGATTATGGCATGCAGTCACATAGACCAATGTAATAAAGGGCCCAGAAATAAACCCATGTATGGTGAACTAATCTTTGGCAAGGAAACCAAGAACACACAATGGGGAAAGGATTTTTAAGTGGTGTTGGGGAAACTGGGCATCCTCATGCAAAAGAATGAAATTGAACTCCTGACATATACTCTACACAAAAATCAATTCAAAGTGTCATAAAGATTTAAATATATGACCAGAAACTGTAAAATTCCTAGAAGAGACATATCCCTTGAGATTGGTCTTGGCAACAATTTTTTGACTATGAGATGAAAATAATAAGAAACAAAATTAAAAACAGGCAAGTGGGACTGTATCAAACTAAGAAATTCTGCATGGCACTGGAAACAATAAATAGGACCAAAAGGCAGCCATTGACTTTGGAGGAAATATTAGTGAGCCATATAGTGGGTAAGAGGGTAATATCCAAAAAAATATAAAGAACTCGCACAACTGAATTATAAAACCATAACTCCATTTAAAAATGTGAGGTATCTGAATTTTGATTTTTCAAAAGACATAAAAATGACTGACAGATATATAAAAAGATACTCAATATCACTAATCATCAGGAAAATATAAGTCCATTCCACAACAAGATACCTCACACACGTTAGTGTGCTACCAAAATGAAAAGAGATAACAAGTAGTGGTAAGAGTGTCATGAACATGGAACCCTAAAACACTGTGCAAGGAACCCAGATCTGTGTAGCCATTAAGAAAGACAATATAGAAGTTCCTGAAAAAATTAAAATCAAAAGTACCATATGAAACAGCACTTCTTCTGGGTATATACCCAAAGAAAATGAAATCAAAACCTCATGGGAATATGTAATCCCCAAGTTCAATGCAGCATCATTCACACCAGCCAACACATCAACAATCTAAGGATCCATCAACAGATGAATGGGCAATGAGAAGTATAACACACACAGACACACATTTCAGCCTTCAAAACAGAGATCTTGCCATTTTAAACAACATTTATGAAACCACAGAGCATTATGGTAATTGAAATAAGTCAAACAGGGGCCTGCGCTGTGGTACAGTTTGTTAAAGCCCTGGCCTGAAGCACCGGCATCCCATATGGGCACCAGTTTGAGTTCCTGCTGCTCCACTTCCCATCCAGCTCTCTGCTGTGGCCTGGGAAAGCAGTAGAAGATGGCCCAAGTCCTTGGGCCCCTGCACCCATGGGGAGACCCAGAAGAAACTCCTGGCTCCTGGCTTTAGATCGGCGTAGTTCCAGCCATTGTGGCCAACTGGGGAGAGAACCATCGGATGGAAGTCCTCCCTCCCTCTCTCTCTACCTCCCTGCCTCCCTCCCTCCCTCTCTCTCTCTCTGCCTCTCCTCTCTCTGTGTAAATCTTTCAAACAAATAAATAAAATCTTGAAAAAAAGAAATAAGTCAAACAATCAAACACAGAAAAGGATCACATGATCTCACTTGTATGTAGAATCTAAGAAAAAAATTAGAATATACAGAAATAGGGACTGACCTGGTGGTTATTTTTCAAGGACTGGAGGTTGTAAGAGAAACAAGGCACTAGAGGCTAAAAGGCACAAAGATGCACATATGCAAGATGAATAGTCTAGAGATCTGATGTACAACATGAGGATTACAACTACTGACACACTCTATTATATAATGAAAATTTGCTGAGACCATATTGTACTTTACCCTAAAAAAATTATATGTGAAACTATTTGTAGGTTAACTCACATAATTATAGTGATCACTTCACTGTGTGTATGCATTATCAGAGCATTGTATTTTACATCTTAAATACATACAATTTTTTAAAGGATATTTTCATTTTTGCTTTTAACCTGGTTTTCTTGCTGTGTCTAGGTATACATTCATTGCTCAATAAATATTTATTGAATAGTGAATAAGTAATCTGACATCATCTACTGAAGTTTAGAGACAACTCTTAAATTCTAAAAGAAAACTGTTTTAAGATTAGTTTATGTTCTCTAATAATTTGATGGTGTCAGGTCGTAGATTTAGGTCTTTAATCCATGTTGAGTGGATTTTTGTGTAAGGTGAAAGGTAGGGGTCTTGCTTCATGATTCTGCACGTGGAAATCCAGTTTTCCCAGCACCATTTATTGAATAGACTGTCCTTGCTCCAGGAATTGGTTTTAGATCCTTGATCAAATATAAGTTGGCTGTAGATGTTTGGGTTGATTACAGGTGTTTCAATTCTGTTCCATTGGTCTATCCATCTGTTTCTGTACCAGTACCATGCTGTTTTGATTACAACTGCCCTGTAGTATGTCCTGAAATCTGGTATTGTGATGCCTCCGGCTTTGTTTTTGTTGTACAAGATTGCTTTAGCTATTCGAGGTCTCTTGCGTCTCCATATGAATTTCAGCATCATTTTTTCCAGTTCGGTGAAGAATGTCTTTGGATTCTTGATTGGAATCGAATTGAATCTATAAATTGCTTTTGAGAGAATGGACATTTTGATGATGTTGATTCTTCCAATCCATGAGCATGGAAGATTTTTCCATTTTTTGGTATCCTATTCTATTTCTTTAAGATTTTGTAATTCTCATAGTAGAGATCTTTAATATCCTTGGTTAAGTTTATCCCAAGGTATTTGTTTTTGTGGCTATTTTGAATGGGATTGATCTTAGAAGTTCTTTCTCTGCCATGGCACTGCCTGTGTATACAAAGGATGTAGAATTTTGTGCATTGATTTTATATCCTGCTACTTTGCCAAATTCTTCTATGAGTTCCAATAGTCTCTAAGTGGAGTTCTTTGGATCCCCTAAATAAAGAATCATATCATCTGCAAAGAGGGATAGTTTGACTTCTTCCTTCCCAACTTGTATCCCTTTAATTTCTTTTTCTTGCCTAATTTCTCTGGATAAAACTTCCAGAACTATATTGAATAGCAGTGGTGAGAGTAGGTATCCCTGTTCCTCAAAAATCTGAATATAGCTCTACCATACAACCCAGCCATCCCACTCCTTAGAATTTACCCAAAGGAAATTAAATTGGCAAACAAAAAAGCTGTCTGCACATTAATATTTATTGCAGCTCAATTCACAATAGCTAAGACCTAGAATCAACCCAAATGCCAATCAACAGTAGACTGGAAAACGAAATTATGGGATATGTACTCTATAGAATACTATACAACAGTAAAAAACAATGAAATCCAGTCATTTGCAATAAAATGGAGGAATCTGGAAAACATCATGCTGAGTGATTTAAGCCAGTCCCAAAGGGACAAATATCATATATTCTCCTTGATCAGTGATAACTAACCAAGCACCAAAAAGGAAACATGTTGAAGTGAAATGGACACTATAAGAAACCATGAGTTGATCAGCCATTGCCCTGACTGTTGATGAACAACTTAATACTTTATCCCTTTTAGTATTTTTTGTCCTACTTGATACTATTGGTTGAACTCTGTAATCAACACATAATAATTCTTAAGTGTTTAAATTTAACTGAAAAGTGATCTCTGTTAAATATAAGAGTGGGAATAAGAAAGGGAAAAAATGTACAATTCGGGACATGCTCAATCGGACTTGCCCCAAATGATAGAGCTAGAAATGTGCCAGGGGATTCCAATTCAATCCCATCAAGGTGGCATGTACCAATGCCATCTCACTAGTCCAAGTGATCAATTTCAATTCACAATTGATCACACCAATAGGTCTAAGAGTCAAAGGGATCACACAAACAAGACTAGTGTCTGCAAATACTAACTGACAGAATAAAAAAGGGAGAGAACGATCCAACATGGGAAGCTGGATACACAGCAGACTCATAGAATGGCAGAGGTCCTAAATAGCACTCTGGCCTCAGAATCAGCCCTTAAGGCATTCAGATATGGCTGAAGAGCCCATGAGAGTATTTCAGGCATGGAAAGCCAAGACACTCTGGGGAAAAAAAAAAAAAAAGAAGAAGACCTAAATGAAAGATCTCTGTGAGTGAGATCCCAGTGGAAAGAACGGGCCATCAAAGAAGGAGGTACCTTTCTCTGAAGGGAGGAGAGAACTTCCACTTTGACTATGACCTTGTCTAAATAAGATCAGAGTTGGCATACTCAAAATGCTTCCATAGCCTTGGCAACTCATGACAAGAGTCTAGGGAGATTACTGATGCCATAAACAAGAGTGTCAATTTGTTAAGTCAACAACAGGAGTCACTATGCACTTACTCCTTATGTGGAATCTCTGTCCTTAATATTTGTTCAATGTGAATTAATGCTATAACTAGATCTCTAACAGTATTTTACACTTTATGTTTCTGTGTGGGTGCAAACTGATGAAATTTTGTTTAATATATACTAAATTGATCTTATGTATATAAAGAGAATTGAAAGTGAATCTTGATGCAAATGGAATGGGAGAGGGAGTGGGAGATGGGAGGGTTGTGGGTGGGAGGGAAGTTATGGGGGCAGAAGCCATTGTAATCCATAAGCTGTACTTTGGAAATTTATTTTTATTAAATAAAAGTTAAAAACAATCTAATTGGTCTCTGGGAACCAGTGCTTAAAGGAATTTTAGGCATCTATAGAAATTAAAGGGTCTTATGTAAAAAAAAAAAAAGATTAGTTTATGAAGTTTATCATAAAGCTGACATCAAAAACAAGGAAATTAATAAAATTCATTCTTTCACAAATTAATAGATAAGTTTTTTAAACTTCAGATGGAAAACTTCCAACTGAATGAAAAGGAATTTTACTAATTTTTATCAGTTTACATGTTTTATAATATTTAATTAAACTTAGACATGTAGACATATATTGGCTATCAATGACTACTTTATTTGTGCTTTGTACTTTGCAATGTACTATTCTCCTAAATGCCATCCTATTTGATTCTGAGAATTTATTCCATTGACATTATTATTCCCACTGTAAGTACAAGGAAATTCATGTTTTCAATTGTTTTGGACTTTTCAAAAAAAAAATCCATACATATATTCAGATACCTTTGCTTCACATGAAAATTTACAATTGCAAAAATGTATACCCATAGTTCCTTATCTATGAAAACTGTACCGTGCCTTTCATACCTGCAAAATAACCTTTAAGTCAGGTAAATATGAGTGTGAATAATCAACTAAACTGACATATTGTCTAACATGTCACAAGCTGAAGAACTAAAAACTTACTTCAGTTTTCTCTCTGGATTTATTCGCTTCATGGAACACACAGACCTAAGAGTAGAGCAGTAGATTAAATAATAATATAGATGGTATTTTCATAATGGGTAAATGAATGTGCTCTCAGTAGCAACCTTGTGTAGATCAGAAAGACTTTGGTGGAACTACAAAAGGAACCAGAGGTAGTTTTGATGAAATTAAAATGATTGGAATATATGTTGGTTCATTTTTTCCTTAAGCAGAATCTTCCACTACTGTGAGAAAAGTAAAAAAAATAAAATAAAAACATTAGCAATCTCTGTGATCTGTAGCCTTTAAGGTCCTGTCTACCTAACTGGATTATAATGAAACATAAACACTGAAGGCCTGGCCATGACACTGGGCAGATGCAGTAATTAGCTGGGTTCCTATTTCTGGGAAAATCACAACCAGAAACTTCCTAAGTTCACTCTCAAAATGACAATTCTCTCCCTTGGGCAATCAACACTGCTAAATAATAAGTCAAGACAACATGAATTTATTTCAAGGTTTACTCAACACAGTTCTCTTATATCTAAAAACAGTGAAAACTGATCTACAAACAGAACTGAAGATCTGTTTACTTTATCTTCAGTGTTTCCTTAATTTGACTTGCATTTCTACTACTAACTTTCTTAAAATCCCACGCTGAAGCGTCTGTAATGTTTTTCTATTTTGTGCATGATCCATAGCTCAGTGTCAAGCACATATGAAGTGCTTTGTGAATAAATATTGATGGATTGTTATCTGTTTAGGGATTTTGTACAGCATTTCAAGGGCATAATAAAATGATATTTTCCAAAGAAGGTGGAAATGATTTATAGCATTTGAACTTTCTAACAATGTGGTGAAGTAAATTATTATTAAATAGATCTTTAGAAAAGTATAAAGAAGTCTGGCCTAACATCCATGGTGAAAACATCAGTAATCTCTATCTGAGTAAAGGCTTTGCTTCTCAAAAAGCCACAGGGACCAAGGGCTTCACACTTTATAGGCAGCAGGATTGGCCGCCCATGTGGAGTATTAGTCACTGGATGAGGAGGCACTGGATAGAAATGTCTTAGCACACCTCTTTCAAATTATGTTATTGCATTGTCCATTATGCACTTTTTTTTTGACAGGCAGAGAGAGACAGAGAGGAAGGTCTTCCTTTTTCCCTTGGTTCACCCCACCATGGCTGCTGCGGCTGGCGCGCTGCGCTGATCCGAAGCCAGGAGCCAGGTGCTTCTCCTGGTCTCCCATGCGGGTGCAGGGCCCAAGCACTTGAGCCATCCTCCACTGCCTTCCCGGGCTACAGCAGAGAGCTGGACTGGAAGAGGAGCGACCGAGACAGAATCTGGCGAACCCGGTGTGCCAGCGCCGCAGGCGGAGGACTAGCTTATTGAGCCGCGGTGCCGGCTCCATTATGCACTTCTGAAGTCACTCACTCCTACGTGGTATTACAATAATCTTTCACAAATACTAATTTGATTTTGTATTTTCCCTGTTTCTGTTATTCTTAGAATAAAGATCAAAACTCGCAGTGCCTTTCCGCATTCAAGTCTCCTGTAACTCTCCACACACTTCTTCATCTATCACCATCTCCATTTTCCTCAGGCTCTCCAACTCAGCCACAGTGGACTTTGTTAAAATTTGCTGACCCTGCTAAGCACTCCACTGCCTCCTGTCACCCTGATCTTGATGTGTTGCCCCAGACCCTCTGCTCTGACCCTGCCAGGCTGCCAGAGGTCTCACTGAATGCCACTTCCTTCAGGAGTGCCCCCACGTCTGAGTCTAGTTCCCATATCAGCTTCAAGTACCCTCTCTGGTAATACTCAGCATATTAATATTTGTTTGTTGAACACTTTGCATCTCTGTCTCCCAGCCTCACCTTCCTGTAGGTCATCAATAAATCCCCAGGATAACTTGTGTGCATGACACTGAGTAGTTGATTAATGAACATTTGTTAACTTAAATAAATAAATCTATAACTCTCCACCCAGAGACTGAAGTAATCATTCTTGAAAATAATTTTGATTTATACAACTCTGTTGCTCTCTTGGATAGCCTTGCACAACTCTCAGGATCAACTCCAAACTCTTATACTGGTCTAATCAGACCTTGGTATTTCCCACTACATTGTACCTTCCCTTACTTCTTGTTATCTTTTGATTGATAGTTGGTCCCCTCTGAAACTCACAGGGCTGAGAGGTGATACTGTGCACTCCATGACTATGGGAGCCTTACAAGCTATGACTTTTGGGATTTCTTTGACTGCATGATAGAGTGTGGGTGTAGCTGGGTCCATGGGCAATCACTGTCTTCTGCAAGAGACTCAGAGCTCCCCAACTGTCTGGAGTAGGTCATTGCAGAGGGTTGCTTGCTCACAGTGAGGACTATACAGGTCCTTTGTGCAGTTCATGTGCCAGCATGGGTGAGGAGTGTACCCACTGTGAGCTAATCCCAAGCACGGATCACCTTTGGAGAGAGTAGGTGAGGTCATGATTAGATCAACAGTTGTGATCATATCCTCCTCCCTACTAACACAAGGAATCTACCACCCATGACTTGGGTGTTACCCTGGATTCCTGCCCTACCCTTGAGCACAAACCAGAGCTCCTTGGGCCCACCCAGTACATACCTCTGGGTATTCTCTTAAGTGGTAGACATGCCACTAAGCCACAGAGTCATAGTTCAAAAATAAAACTTATCAGTGGGGAAAACTAACAAGTGTTTTCACAAATGCAAAAATACAAAAACAGAAATACAAGAACCAAGAACAAAGATGACAACATGACACTCCCAAAGAAACACAACACCTCAATATTAGAATGCGAAGACAAAAAGATTGATGAAATGCCTGAAAAGGAATCTAAAAGAATTATCTTAAGCTTACTTAGAAGCAAATAGAAACAAATTTATCAGCTAAAATAATCCATACATGACATCGATGAAAAATTTTCCCATGAAATTCATTTTGAAATGAAATCAAACTGAAATATTAGAAATGAAGAATTCAATGTATCACATGAAAAATACAGTGGATATCCTTAACAAAGGACTTGCTGAGGCAGAATAAAGAAGTTATCAAAGATAGACAAATCTTTGGAAATATCTCAGACAAAAAATGAATAAATTTGTCCTGACTGTCAAGGACTAACTTACTATTTTTCCTTTTAGTATTTTTTGTTCTACTTAATACCATTGGTTGAACTCTTTAATTAACACACAATTATTCTTAAGTGTTTAAATTTAACTAAAAAGTGATCCCTGTTAAATATAAGAGTGGGAATAAGAAAGGGAAGAGATGTATACTTCGGCACATGCTCACTGAGACTTACCTCTAATGGCAGAGCTAGAAATGTGCCAGGGGATTCCAATTCAATCCCATCAAGGTGGCATGTACCAATGCCATCTTACTTGTTAAAGTGATCAGTTGAAGTTCATAATTGATCAAAAAAGATAGGATTAAGTGTCAAAGGAATTACATAAATAAGACCAGTGTCTGCAAATAATAGTTGATAGAATTAAAAAGGAGAGAATGATCCTTCATGGAAAGCAGGATACGCAGCAGACTCATAGAATGGAAAATGTCCTAAACAGCACTCTGGCCTCAGAATCAGCCCTTAAGGCATTCTGATCTGGCTAAAAAGCCCATGAGTGTTTTTGCAGACATGAAAAGCCAAGACATTGTGGCAAAAAAAAAAAAAATGACCTAAATGAAAGATCTCTGTGAGTGAGATCCCAGCAGGAAGAACAGGCCATCAAAGATGACAGTACCTTTCTTTGAAGGGAGGAGAGAACTTCCACTTTGACTATGGCCTTGTCTAAACAACATCGGAGTTGGTGATCTCAAGAGGCTTTCATGGACTTGGCAGCTCATGACAAAAGCCTCAGGTGATTACTGATGTCATAAATAAGAGTATCAATTGTTAAATCAACAATGGGAGTCACTGTGCACTTGCTCCCCATGTAGGACCTCTGTACTTAATGTGTTGTACTATGCGAATTAATGGTAAAACTTCTACCCAAACAGTACTCTATACTTTGTTTGTCTTTGTGGGTGCAGTCTGTTGAAATATTTACTTAGTATATACTAAGTTGATCTTCTGTATATAAAGATAATTGAAAATGAATTGTGATGAAGAATGGGATGGGAGAGGGTGTGGGTGATGAGATGGTTGTGGGTGGGAGGGAGGTAATGGGGGGGGGAAAGCCGCTATAATTCAAAAATTGTACTTTGGAAATTTATATTTATTAAATAAAAGTTTAAAAAAATAAATTTGAAAAATTAAAAATAGTGTTCAAGAAGTGTAGAACACTCTCAAATGACCTAAAAAAGGAGTTTCTGAATGTGTGCAAAAATATTAGAAGGCCTGTTCTTAATTATTTCCTTAACTTGGAGAAAGAAAGGGACCTCCAAGAACAGGAAGTGCATGGAACTTTTAACACACAGAACCAGAAATGACCTTCGTCACAACATATTGTAGTCGAACTTTCAGCAGTAAAATATAAAGAGAAAATTCTAAAATGTGCAAGACATAAACACAAGATTACCTTTAGAGGATTTCCAATTAGACAGCTGGTTTCTAATGAGAAACCTTACAGCAAAGAAAGGAAAGAAGAGACATAGTCCAAGTCTTAAAAGAAAAAAAAAAACATGTTAACTCAGAATACTATACCCTGCAAAGCTGTCATTTATGAATAAAGGTGAAATAAAAGCCTCTCATTAAAAAATTGAAATATTTTGTCACCACTTGTTCAGCTTTACAAATGATTCTTAAGGATATGCTATACAAAGAAATACAGAAAGGTAGTCATCATAATGAAACAATCTGAAGGCAGAAAATCTCCTAGTAAAAGTACAACAGGAATATTTCAGGGAAAATGGCAAGGCCATGTTGTTACTTATCAACAGTAACATTAATGTAAATGGTCTTAGGGCTGGCGCTATCATGCAGTAGGTTAAAGCCCTGGCCTGCAGTGCCAGCATCCCATATGGGCACCAATCCAAGTCCTGGATGCTCCACTTCTGATCCAGCTCTCAGGTATGGCCTGGGAAAGCAGAAGATGGCCCAAGGACATCCCTGCACCCATGTGGAACACATGGAAGAAGCTCCTGGCTCCTGGCCTCAGATAAGCTAAGGTCTAACCATTGCAGCCACTTGGGGAGCGAACCACTGGATGGAATAACTCTGTCTCTCTGGCTTTACCTCTAACTCTTTCAAATAAATAAAAAAATGTAAATGGCCTAGGACTCTTTCTATGAGGCCCACATAACCTTAGTTCCAAAATCAGAAAGGATAGAACAAAGAGAGAGGACTATAGATCAGTATCACTGCGTAACACAGATGCCATATTTTCAACAAAATACTAGCTTACCAAATCCAACAACATATCAGAAAGATCATCAACCCATATCATGTCAGATTTATACTTGGTATGCAGGGATGGTTCAACATTTGTGGTATATCAGATTAATAAATTAAAGAATAAAAATACACATGATTATCTCAATAGAGGCAGAGAAATCATTTAATAAAATATAACATCTTTTCATGATAAAAGCCTTACTTAAATTGGGTGGAGATGGAGCATTCTTCAACACAATACCAAGACTATGTGAGTCGGCACCATGGCTCACTTGGTTAATCCTCCGCCTGCAGCGCTGGCATCCCATATGGGCGCCGGCTCTAATACTGGCTGCTCCTCTTCAGTCCAGCTCTCTGCTGTGGCCCAGGAAGGCAGTGGATGATAGCCCAAGTGCTTGGGCCCCTGTACCCACATGAGAGACAAGGACGGAACACCTGGCTCCTGGCTTTGAACCAGCACAGTTCCAGCTGTAGCAGCCATTTACGGGGTGAACCAACAGAAAGAAGACCCTTCTCTATGTCTCTCTTTCACTGTCTGTAATCTACCTGTCAAATAAATTTAAAAAATAAAATAAAAATAAAAATAAGACTATGTGAAACACACAAAGCCAGTATCATATAGAATGGAGAAAAGATTGACGGATATCCACCAAGACACAGAACCAGACAAGGATGCCTACTTTGATGATTGTTATTCAATATAGTTCTGGAAGTTTTAGCCAGAGCCATCAGATAGGAGAAAGAAATCAAAGGGATACAAATTGGAAAGGAGGAAGTCAAATTATTCCCGTTTGCACATGATGTCATTCTATATATACGGAACTGAAGACTCCCCTAAGACTATTGGAACTCATAGAGCGTTTGGTAAAGTTGCAGGCTATAAAAATCAACACATAAATATCCGTAGCATTTGTATTTACAGACAATGCCATCACTGAGAAAGAACTCCTGTATCATTTCCATTCACACAGTAGCTACAAAGAAACTTAAATACCTTGGAATAAATTTAAACAAAGAAGTTAACAATTTCTACAATGAAAATTATAGAACATTAAAGAAAGAAATCATGGAAGATTTAAAAAAATGAAAAAAATTCCATGATCATGGATTCAAAGAATTAATATTATGGAAATATTCACACTAACAAAGCAGTTTACAGATCCCAATCAAAATACCAAAGATAGTCTTCTCAAGTGTAGAAAAAAAAGATACTGAAATTCGTATGAAAAAACAAGAGACCCCAAATAGCTAAAACAATATTAAATAAAAAACAAAGCTGAAGACATCATACTATCAGCTTTCAAGACATACTACAGAGCAGTTATAATCAAAATATCCTGGTACTGGCACAAAAATAGACATGTAGACCAACGGAACAGAATAGAATCCCCAGAAATCAATTCATGAATCTACAATCAACTAATCTTTGACAAAGAATCTAAAATCAATCTCTGGAGAAAGGACATTTTCAAAAAACTGTGCTGGAAAAATTATTTCTCTGCATGCAGAAGTATGAAACAAGAGCCCCTACTGTACATCTTATAAAAAATCAATTCAAAATACATCATGGATCTAAATCTATGACCTGATACCATTAAATTACTGAAGGAAAAATTCTCCAAGACATGGGCAAAGACAAAGACTTCTTGAAAAAACTCCAGAAGAAGTGGCAATAAAAGCAAAAATTGACAAACAGGATTACATCAAGTGAAGAAGCTGCTGTACTTCAAAAGAAACACTCAACAAAATGAACAGACAACTGACAGAATGAGAGAAAATATTTCAAACTATACAACTGATAAAGGATTAATATCCAGAATCTATAAAGAGCTCAACAAACTCAACAATAATGAAACTAACAATCCATTAAGGAATGGACAAAAGACTTGAACAGACATTTTCAAAAGAGGAAATTCAAATGGCCAACAGACACATGAAAAAATTTTTAGGATCCCTAGACATCAGGGAAATGCAAATCAAAACCACAAAGAGGTTTCACCTCACCCCAGTTAGAATGACTTTCATACAGAAATCAAAAACCAATAAATGCTGGTGAGGATATGGAACATAAGGACTCTGATCTACTGTTGGTATGACTGTAATCTAGTACAACCATTGTAGCAAACATAATCAAGATTCCTCAACAAGCTGAAAAATAGATCTATTATACGATCCATCAATCCCACCCCTGTCAATTTACCCAAAGGAAATGAAATATGCATATGCAAGTTACCTGTGCCTCCAATGGATGGTTATTTCTGTGTCTCCCTCTTTCAAATGAATGAATAAATCTTTAAAGTATCTCATCAAATAATAAATATCTTGATAAGATGTAATATATAGGCCATGGCATTAGACAGTTCCTATTCATCTTTCCAAAAGAGAAGTTACAGGCCAATGCTTAAGTCTCAGTAATTCTCTTTAAAATTGTATTTATTTATGTAAAAAGTAGAGACACGTAGAGAGAAAGACAAACACAGATCTTCCATCCACTGACTCACTCTCCCTATGCCTGCAACTGCTAGGACTGGGGCTAAGACAAAGCAGAAGACCAGGGACTCAATCCAAGTATCCCATGTCAGTGGCTGAGATCCAAGCATTTGATCCATCACCTGCTGTCTCCAAAGGTTTGCTTTAGCATGAAGTTGGAATTGAAAGCACAGCCAGGACTTAAACCCAAGCACTCTTATATGGGACATGGGTGTCAAGTGGCGTCTTAAGCACCAAACCAAATGCTCATGCTTCCCTTCTTTTTAAGGATTTATTGAATACTAAACATGGCTAACATCTCATTAAGAAAGTTCACAAATGTTTAATATTCTGTTTCTTTAAATCAAATTTTCTATTAATTGTGTTCAGTAGTCTTCCTGGAAATATAAATGAGGCCTTTTTTTTTTTTCACAGAATGAATCTAGGCAAATGTTTTATGTTTTGTAGAGGTTTGACTTTATAAATTGAATATAAAGTAAAACATTTCACGGAAGCATATGGGAAGTTTAAACATGTATAGAGTACTAAAGAGATATTTCAGAGAAAACAGAGATAATACCAGTAAGAAAAAGTGTATTGCAAATGGTGGAACAGATGGAAAATCATTTGATATTTAAAAAATGAACTTTTTTCCAGATTGAAGCCATTACATATGCTCATTGTAGGCAATACAGAAAAATCTAATGAGGAACTAAAACCTCAAGTAATATCACCATGTAAAGATATTTTAATACACAAGTTTGCATGTTGTAGTATTTTCATATATATAATATACATGTATTTTCAGAATCAGATTTAAAACAGCATTTGATTTACAGTTTTACAGCCTTCTTTTATCTTTTGCAAATACAGATACAAAATATATTTTCTCTGAAAAACATGATTTTAACAGTATAATTATTAATTTATTGATTCCCTTCTTATTGAATTCTCAAACATTTCTTATATTTTAACATTATGAAAGGCAACATCACTGTTCATACTTGTGTGCATACTTGATTACTTATTATAATGGATTCCTAGAATTGTAGATATTAAAGCACAAATTAAGCATGCTTTTGAAATTACTGCTAATTGCCTTAATGGTATATACACTTTAATCATTTATTTATAGGAATGCCATTTGTAACATACACTATCAATACTACATATCATTTCAAAATATCTTGCCCATTTCATAGTTTGAAAATGTACATCTTACATCTAAAATAAAACAGCAAAACAAGGGAATGTATGTCACTTCTATATATTTGAAAAGGTTAACTGAGGATAATAACAAAACTGTTTCCTCACATTTACAATTTTCATAAATATCATCTGGGAAAATCATTTTGTGCTGAACCAAATAAGATATAACTGTTTATGGATATATAGCCATTAACATTCACACCACATACATGCATGCACACACATACTATTGTGCAGTTTTGTGAATTCAGATATATTGAGACCATTAGCAGTTGAAAAACAAAAATCATTGTTTTGCACTGTACTTTTTCCAAGCACTGCTTAGTACTTATTTGAGTATGATTGACTTGATATTAGAATAAAGCAAAAAGAACAAAATTTTGAGGCTGCATCTGCTTGGAAAAAGTGAAAACAAGGGAAGACATTCATGAGCCACCCCAGTAACTGCCTCTTTTATAATGGACTCAACATTTTTTCTTTCCCAATCCATTACTCAGGATAAAACTGAAAGCATGATAACCTCTGTTATGGTTATTGTAATGATGGCAAATGATAAAGTATTTGTATCAGCAAGTGCTTTTACCTAAATAGAAGTTTAGTGATTTAGGGAGTAAACAGAAAAATTAATGTGGGTATGTCCAAACAATGAAAAATAAGCAAGCATTTTCATGATGGAAAAGCCAAGTTCAATGCCTATATAGTCCATGACTGTAGTTCACACAGGCTATTGGTGACTGGTGGGGCAACAGCTTGCTTCTGCTTAGCCAAGGTGGACCTAGGAAGCCATCCAGAAGATGTGAGGTCGTGGTGAGCTCAGGTTGAGAGAGTAGTATTTGGGAATGGTTTCAATGGGCAGACATAGCTGTAATGCCAGTCCTACAACATAAATTCCCCCATTCAACCCAACTTGTACCTTTGAAAGGCTGATATAAACCATCATAAATGTCTAATATTTCTCCTGAGTTCTCCAAAGGATTTTTTCAGAGGTCTTACAATATGTAATAAAATAACAAGGGAATAAAGGAATAAATACAAGGACAAGTGGGCTGGGTAAGTGGAGGTTACAGGGATATGAGAAGATATGCATAATGAATCTCAAAAAAATTTATCTGTCTTGTTTTCTGAATATGATCTGTGTTTGTGTTGAGTCAGAGACATTATTCCCACCAGGGGAATAATCTGACAATTCATCAATGCTTTACTTCCCCGTCATTGAAGGCCTCTCAATTATACTCCAGTAATGCACATAATCAGAAGAAAAGAATGCTTAATAGGCAACCTCAGATCAGTTTAAAAGGAATGAACTATGTCTTCAACTCTGAGGGAACAAGGACAGTTTAAAGTGTGGTTCTTTTTTAAGGAATGGGTTTAATGGTCTTTTGTTTATAGTCACATGAAGACAAATGCCTTTGCTATTTAACCTTATACTTGAAATCTAAAGATAACAGACACCTTGTAAGGTCTAAATAACCATAACATCATTTTTTAAATTTTTATTTATTTATTTGACAGGTAGAGTTATAGACAGTGAGAGAGAGAGACAGAGAGAAAGGTCTTCCTTCCATTTGTTCACTCCCCAAATGGACGCTATAGCCGGTGCTGTGCCGATCAGAAGCCAGGAGCTTCTTCTTGGTCTCCCATGCGGGTGTAGGGGCCCAAGCACCTGGGCCATCCTCCACTGCACTCCCGGGAAACAGCAGAGAGCTGGACTGGAAGAGAAGCAACCAAGACTAGAACCCAGCGCCCACATGGGATGGCGGCGCTGCAGGCGGAGGATTAACCAAGTGAGCCACGGCACTGGCTCAACTGTAACATCATTATAATATCTTATAGTATACAAGGTGATATTGAACTCATGTAATAGAAAGTGGTAATGAAAATTAAGGAGTCAAATAACTTGACTTTTTTTTTTTTTTTGACAGGCAGAGTGGACAGTGAGAGAAAGAGACAGAGAGAAAGGTCTTCCTTTTGCTGTTGGTTCACCCTCCAATGGCCACCGCAGCCAGCGCATGCGGCCGGCACACCGCGCTGATCCGATGGTAGGAGCCAGGTACTTATCCTGGTCTCCCATGGGGTGCAGGGCCCAAGTACTTGGGCCATCCTCCACTGCACTCCCGGGCCACAGCAGAGAGCTGGCCTGGAAGAGGGGCAACTGGGACAGAATCCAGTGCCCTGACCGGGACTAGAACCCGGTGTGCCAGCGCCACAAGGCGGAGGATTAGCCTAGTGAGCCGCGGCGCCAGCCAAATAACTTGACTTAGTAAAGCAGTAGCTAATAATTCTTGTGTATTTACCATGAGCTACCCACAGTACCAAATACTTTATATACATTTCCTTTTGGAACATTGAAAACCACATGAAATCAGTATTATTTTTATCTTCATATTATTGATGAAATAACCAGAGATTAATTCAGCAACTAAGTTACAATAGTTCATAAGCAGTAAGTAGCCAAACTCCAGTTTGAAATAAGGTTTCATCATGATACTTTCTACAATTATGATTCATGTCAATTGATGAAAATTTATCTCAGGGACTGTGAAACTTAGAGATAATAAGTTGTCTTTTAAGTGCCAATTTCAAGGTTTGGAATTAGAGTTATATTGCAATCTACTTGACTCAAAAATACCACCAACACCTTGCACAATATGTCCCATTTCATATAAGTGAAATAAATAATTGTGTGAAGTTAATATTAATAAACTCGTATTAAATGTCTTTATGCGTGCCTTTTAACATATGGTAGCACCTAACCCTTGCCTATTAGTAGTAGTCAATACAATAACAACTTATATTGTGACGTATTTTACAATCTATAAGTTAAGACAGAATGAGTCCAGAACCACATAGTTGTTAATACTTTCTTCTAATTTCCCCAGTTTTACTGAGGTTTGATCGACAAATCAGTTACATGTATTTAAAGTAGATGATGTGGTGTTTTGATACATAAATGCATAGTGAAATGACAACCACAATCAAGCTAATTAATACTTCCATGAGTTCATATAACTGCCAGTTTGTGCACTGGTGTGTGTGTGTGTGTGGTATATATGTGTACATGTGGTAAGAATATTTAGTTTCTACTTAACAAGGATACAGTATAGGATTCTCAGCTGTAGTCACCACACTGTTCAGAATTCATTCATCTTGTCTAACTGAAACTCTGTACCCTTAGCCAACATTTCCCCATTACTCCCTCTCCCAGCCCCTGGCAACCACCATTCTGCTCTTTGCTTTTATGAGTTCAATTATTTTAGATTCCACATGTAAGTGAGGCCATGCAGCATTTGTCATTCCGTACCAGGCTGATTTCAGTTAGCATAATGCCCTCTAGGTTTATCCATGTTGTTGAAAATGACATAGATTTTCTTCATGTTTAAGGCTGAATAATATTCAAATACTTTATAAATAATTAGGGTAATAAATGTCATCTGCATTACTTTATGCATTTTGTGCACTTGTTCCATTATCTCCACTGAAATTGTAAAATGTTCTAAACTATGTTATAATTGTATTTTCTTATGGTTTGCTGGCTAAAAATAATAACACTCTAAATCTGTATGATCCATTTTATAAGTCTATACAATTAATGTCTTGAAATGCAAACATTCTTAAAGGCAACACAGTCAATTTTTGCTTTTAATGGTAGTGGTTCCCAGTGTAACTAATGCCTGCTGACTAGTTTCTTTGGAATAATCTGAAAAAATTTAAGAAATACAGTTTGGAAGGGAAAGCATCTTAAAGCTTAAATCTTAAATGAATTAACATTTAACAAAAATATTCTTCTTAAGAAAACCAGATCTCCTTGATCTTTACAGAACGATATCAGGTGCATTTACCTTATCACTTTGCCGTTACTATCGTGTGAACTCTTCCAATATAAATACATAGATCCCCATATTAACGGACCAGGGATTGGTGGGAAATTAGTTACACAAGGCAATTCAAAGATGGCGCCCAAAGGAAGTAAGGTGGGCAGACTTCAAAGTTGTTTACCACTAAAACTAATTGGCTGCGCAACATCAGGGGAAGTGGCAAGAACTGATAACCAGGGTATAGACATAAGGCCAGTCCTATGAAAATCACCCTGTAAAATGATCTTTTAAGTGACTGGTTGGTCCTTATGCCCTGCCCCAATGACTCTGCAGTTTTGTGCCATAAAAGGCTCTGTTAAGCTCAAAATAAACGAGTCCCTGCTAGACTTGGCTCCCCGCTGCGTCTGATTGTCTCTGGGATTGGGAGGCTGGGGAACGGGCAAGCAGCACACTTACCTTTCCGCGGGCCCAGTCCATCCTCGTATGCACTATCGTGTGAACTGTTCCAATATAAATACGTAGACCCCGTATCAATGGACCAGGAATTGGTGACGGCCCAATCCTTTGTGTTTAGAATGAGGAACCAATCTTACAGAAGAGGTCGGCGTCACCAGCTTCAGAACAGCCTGGGTGTTTTCAGCAATGTAGGATCCAGAGCCCCTCGTCACCCAAGTGCATCAGCGTGTCTGCGGGTCAGCCCAGGAACCTCTATTTCAGATAAATCGGTGACTTTTACGTAACCACATTAAGTCAGAAGGAAAGACTTATGTCCTTGCTCTTGAGCTCGGCGGTTCGGTCATTTGAGTCGAGACATTCATGTCAGGGAGGCAGCACTTGCCAGCACAAGGCCTTGTGCAGTAAAAGATTCTTTCCTAAGATAATGAGGTCCTTGTCAGGGTCACAAAGTTCTGTGGCTCTGTATGGCGCTCTACCAGCCCAAACTGCCTTTTCTATACCTCCTTCAGGAGAAAGGCATAAATTTTGTGGCCTGAAAAGATGATTACTTTAATTACTGTCCTCGTGTCTCTTTGTATTATGAAGATTCAATGTTTCTAGAATGAGTAGTAAACAGAAATGTTCATTAACTCAAGCTTACACAGAAAATCTTTTGTGCTTTCATTTTTGTTAGAAATAGAGAAACTGAAAATCTTACCTGGGTCAATCGATATTATCAAAGTGAATGCCAATAATTATCAGTAAGTAGATATATGGACGCGATAACCATGCATCCCAGTTAGCCTCTGATGGTTGTGATGTAAAGCTAATCTTCTGGCTTCATGACTAGTGAGTAACTAATAGCTTCTTCCGTTATTGTTAGTAATACCCTGGCTTTTACGTGGCTGTCTACTTCATAGACATGAGAGAACTTCAGAAACTTTACAGAATACAGAACTGAAACATGAGTTTATTTTGGTGTAAAATTTTGCAGTCTATGAGGTATTTTCAAAAACTTACTGAAAAATATTTATCATTAAAAAACTACACATGGTTTCAAAATTTTTTGCTCAAACATAAACTTAACTTTTAATTCATGTTTTCCATAAACTTTTCTAAGCACCCTTATACATCTCTTTGAAGGTTGGGCAAAGTGTGACATATCCTTGTTATTTGTGTTTGTTCTTAAAATCAAATATATGATCTGTTTAACAGAGGCCAAATTTTTAGGATAATATTTTTGGGTTAACTGAGGTTGCTGGTCATTTAAATCTGACTCTTTTAACCAGATCTTTGGAAAAATTAAGAATGGGGACAGGAGAGGGAGGAGGAAGAAGTATGGCAGTATGGGTGGGAGGGAGGTAGAGTGGGAAGAATCACTATGTTCCCAAAGTTGTATATATGAAATGCATGAAGTTTGTATTCCTTAAAGAAAATTTTTTAAAAATGCTATGCTTGTTGATACAATCATATAATTTTAAACATGCATCCTCATTATATGAAGAGTTGCAATTACTACTTTTTGATTATTAAACAAATCTGCACTACCAGAATAAATTACGTTCATAGAAGAAAAAAATGTATAGTATGTAGATGAGGACTTTTATACAGTAAAGGTAAGTCAAAGACTGACTCAAGGCCTTCAGACACTGAGCTGTCAAAGTGGGGTCCCACTTGCCTGTAGTTAAAAGTCTTTCATAAGGAATTAAACTGAAAAGAAGATGATAGAAGACATTTTGACAACAAAAGGCAGAAAGACAAGCTAACTGATTTCACTTTATGTCATGAAAGACATTTGGTGCTTTTGATTTAAGAGGCTCGTGGTGACCATTAATTAATTCATCTTAACAACCTCCCGGCAGCTACATCAGCACTATTATCACTTGTTACAGCAAAGCTGAGAACACTGAAGATGAAGGGGCTTTAGCAAGAATTGCAAACTAATGAATGGCACAGTAAGAATCAGAACTCAGTCTCTGTCGGGCAATTCTACTTGGAATCTGCCAGGCCAGAGTCTCTGTAGTGCAGCTAACCTACTGCTCTATGATTACAGAGAGCAAGGATGCCCAAGTCTGATAAGAAAAGATCAGCTCAAAGCTGCTTGGAAAGCCAAACGGAACGCTGATGTCCATGAAAGAAGGAGATGAATGCTTTGCCCCAGTCTTGTGCCCAGAGACGTGGCTCCGTTTGCTCTGAGAGGAGTCACATTCTAGACATAAGCCATCCGCCTTACTAAGGGACTCTTAATTTTTATCAACTCACAGCAAACGGCAATGAGAGGGAACAGAAGAACAAAGCTATTTATGTTCTGAGTCAATTACTTTCAGAATAATAACAGCTATTCTCTTAAGTGACTTGTTTGCTTTGGATCATCATCATCATAAGAAAAATTTCACTGAAATTTCCATACACTTGGGTAAAATCTGAGAAGGAACTGGTTAAGTTGAAGAAATTTCAGAGTTAGTGAACTATTGCTCTTCAGTCTCATACTAACCATACATTTCCAGTCAATTCTCTAAAGAAACACAATGACAAAGTGCTATTAAATATATTATAGGAAGCGAAACTAAGTCAGATGTTTTTTTCTGAAAATCTCAACGAGTCACAGTAATTTAAAAGTTCTCCCCTGACAGTCAACAAATTTTCCTATTTTATATTATTTGGGGATGAGGAATTCTTTTAGAAGTAAAGACGTGTAGGCCGGCACCACAGCTCACTAGGCTAATCCTCTGCCTGCGGTGCCAGCACCCCAGGTTCTAGTCCCAGTTGGGGCAACGGTTCTGTCCCAGTTGCTCCTCTTCCAGTTCGGCTCTCTGCTGTGGCCCGGGAAGGTAGTGGAGGATGGCTCAGGTGCTTGGGCCCTGCACTGCATGGGAGACCAGGAGGAAGCACTTGGCTCCTGGTTTCAGATCGGTGCAGCGCGCTGGCCATGGCGGCCATTTGGGGGGGTGAACCAACGGAAGGAAAACCTTTCCCTCTGTCTCTCTCTCTCACTGTCTAACTCTACCTGTTAAAAAAAAAAAAGAAGACATGTCTCTGACTTATAACAAAGTCAGAACAAATGCCAGTTTGCCAGTTGTATTACAAATGAAACAAAAAAAGGAAAAGTATTGGAATAAAATAGATAATTTTAAATAATTTGAGGATGAAAAATACTTGCTTAAACTTGTCACATAAATAGACACATATAGGAAAAAACTGATACTTTTCTGTGTAAATATGAAGCTCTTTCAATAAAGTTTAAACAAAAGATAATTTGGAGAAATATTTGCAATGTGCCATTAATATCATTAGTGAGTTAACATCCTTAAAACACAAAGCTCAAGCAAATCAATAAAATAGACAAAATACATTAGAAAGAAAAGAAATGACAAAAGAGGAAATATGGTGAAGTAGCAAAAGATGTTTATAAACACCTAAACTCATTAGTAATCAAAGAAAATTAAATTTTAAAATATATAATACATATATAAAATTAAGTTGTCAAAGGACAAAATATATTCATGCCTCTGGCACAGATAGACTATTTAAAGAAATTTATCACAGGAATATCCATATAAGAGAACTTTTAACAAAGAATTTTCATAGTATTCTAGATAATATAAACAATAGGGGATTGACTAAATCATTACGCATTGTAAAAGTACTATGTATCCATTAAGGCAAAAAAAAAGATAAACAACATATGTAATTTTATGGAGGCATATTAGTTCAATAAAGAGGGCTGAAACAACTTCTAAGAAGGCTTAGTAGTTGGAAGAATCTTTGGGAATATTGAACTATGGTGCTCTTTTGTCCTCACAAACCAAATGAAGTAAGGTAATAGTTTCAAGACAAAATGCTTTGGACAGAGCTTAATGCTGCTTTGTGTCTTCCCATCCCAGGCTCTCTAGGAGCGATAACAATGCAAATAGTCACCTAAAAGTACCAGCGAGCTAATTTTTCTTTGGAGAATAAGAATCATCTTTATCAAAAGGACATGTGCAAATTTTATATACTAGGAGACAACGGATATATCTCTGTTCTTATAAAGAAGAAATAAGTCTTTATAGTTGAAAATGCTGTGTAGACATCCATTCATTCTATAATATAGCCTATATTCTTTGGACCAAGAAAAAGGCAAAAGGTCCACCAAAACATGTGTTTCTCTAAAACAAAATCCGATGTGACACTACAATTTACTCCTGTCATGCTGTTAGGAATCTCCGGAATGTATAATCTGAGTTCTTGTGATTCAATTGCAGCCTCTGTTACTCAAGGAGAGAATGTTTAAATGGTCAGAATAGATTAACACAGAGCCCTGGCTCAGGAAAGCCACAGTTTCCATAGGCGGCACAGTCAGAAAGGCAGAAAACCATGACCTTGGAGCCCACCAGATGTACTCTCAGCAGCAGAATACCATCACCAAGTGGTGGTCATCATTTCCTTTCCATTTAGCATCTGGAATCACCCCCTTCAAGCACCGTATCTGTCAATTTCACATCTGAAAGCTCAGCTGTCGGAATTCCTCTCTCTTTGATATTAACATGGAGAACAGTTACTGTTGCCTCATCAGGTCCTGAATTAAAATAGTAAAACCTCAACCTTTTCTTTTTTTTTAATTTTTATTTAATGAATATAAATTTCCAAAGTACAGAATATGGATTACAATGGCTTCCCCCCATAACGTCCCTCCCATCCGCAACCCTCCCCTTTCCTACTCCCTCTCCCCTTCCATTCACATCAAGATTCATTTTCAATTCTCTTTATATACAGAAGATCAGTTTAGCATACATTAAGTAAAGATTTCAACAGTTTGCTCCCACACAGAAACATAAAGTGAAAAATACTGTTTGAGTACTAGTTATAGCATTAAATCTCAATGTACAGCACACTAAGGACAAAGATCCTACATGAGGAGTAAGTGCACAGTGACTCCTGTGGTTGACTTAACAAATAGACACTCTTGTTTATGGCCTCAGTAATCACCCTAGGCTCTTGTCATGAGCTGCCAAGGCTATGGAAGCCCCCTGAGTTCACTGACTCTGATCATATTTAGACAAGGCCATGGTCAAAGTGGAAGTTCTCTCTTCCCTTCAGAGAAAGGTACCTCCTTCTTTGATGACCCGTTCTTTCCACTGGGATCTCACTCACAGAGATCTTTCATTTAGGTTTTTTGTGTTTTTTTCCAGAGTGTCTTGGCTTTCCATGCCTGAAATACTCTCATGGGCTTTTCAGCCGGATCCGCATGCCTTAAGGGCTGATTCTGAGGCCAGAGTGCTGTTTAGGACATCTGCCATTCTATGGGTCTGCTGTGTATCTCACTTCCCATGTTGGATCATTCTCTCCCTTTTTGATTCTATCAGCTAGTATTTGCAGACACTAGTCTTGTTTATGTGATCCCTTTGGTTCTTAGTCCTATCATTATGATGAATTGTGAACAGAAATTGATCACTGGGACTAGTGAGATGGCATTGGTACATGCCACCTTGATGGGATTGAATTGGAATCCCCTGGTATGTTTCTAACTCTACTGTTTGAGGTAAGTCAGCTTGAGCATGTCCCGAATTGCACATCTCTTCCCTCTCCTATTCCCACTCTTGTATTTAACAGTGATCACTTTTCAGTTAAGTTTCAGCACTTAAGAAGAAATGTGTATTGATTACAGTTTTTAACCAAAAGTATTAAGTAGAACAAACAAAAAAACCTCAACCTTTTCAAAGATCACATTTCCGTAATGCTTCTCCTCCAGTGAACAACAACAAAATTTTTTTTAAGTTTTTAAACAAGGCAGAACTCACAGACTAAGCAAAAAATGGGGAGGAAAAATGCCCCAGGAAAGGAGTTGCTCAGCAAGGATCCTGAGCTCCCACAGGGGTGAATAAGCAGTTGATGACGCTCTGCTTCCCTCTGGTTCAATCGGGCGTGCCTGTGTGCATCCTTTGTGTGCGCATGCCCATCATGGGATGGGTTGGGGCAGTAAATGGTCCCAAGCAAGCAAGGCACAAAGATAACCTGTAAAGTTTTCTGAATATCACAACCTATCAATTTCCTTTTACGTATAGCTATATAACAGTAAGTATTATTATACCTTTTCTACTTTGTGACTATTGACATTAAACCATTTTTAATCAATTTATTCCTTAGAAGTCCCAGGGGGGAGTTTCCCATCTTCATAACAACAAAAACTTGGCCCATTACACATTTCTTCACAGCATCTACATGATGGCCCCTCATTTCTTTGCCCAACGGATCAGATATTTTCTTGGTTAGCCTGCCTAGACTGGATGCCTTCTTGATCAATTTCAGTGATGTTTCTCTCATCATTCATTAAACCTAGAAGTCTCATTTGGAGGGAACACATCTTCTCACTCCTAACATCCTAGAGGAGGGATTCTGCACCTTTCTTGCCTTCACCCCCTCCTATATTCGTCCTATTTCTCATTGATTCATCCGGAACACAGCGATCTGCTTGGGAACATCTGGACCTGCTCAGTTCTGTTCCGTCCTTAACCCTCAGGGGAGCAAGACTTCCACAGTGAGCATCAGTTTTCCTGGCTACTCCAGGAGCTGCAGCTTTTCTCAAGGGAAACTTCCCCAGGCTTGTGCTGTCTTGACTGGGTGGTTAAGTCTGGATAATTGTGTACCTCTGATGAGCAAGTCCTCTTTGAAAAAATACCTAAATTCATGTATCCTAACCTCTCCTTTATGGAGAATTAGGGAGAAATCTGGCTTTGTGACTTAAATAAGGAAAGGAGATGGTATTTGTTGTGGCTACTGCAGATCCCCAAACCAAACGTAAATATTATGCTAATCTTCCATAGGTTCTCAAGAACTTAATATTATTTCTATGTCTCTTTTCATCCCTCCCTATCCCACCCAAGGGTTACAGTTACATGTATTTTTTTCATTGTTCTCTTTCCATTATATGTGTGTGCATGGTATCTGTATGATATCATTCATATAACCTTTGTATAATTCCCCTTGACTATATATCTTTTTGCTTTTCTGAGTTCTGGTTTTTTTCTATCCTCTCCTGTCAGTGTAAGCTCCATGCTTGGATTATTCTTCATGCACCCTGCTAAACTATTACATCTGCTTCATCTGCTTAGTTTCTGATTCCTATGGAGAAAAAAAAAAAAAAACAGTGCTTGATATCTAATGCACATGGAAGAGACATGTCATGCTTGGCCAACCAGGGTGGCCCAGTTTCCCTAATACCAGGTGACAATTTCAACCTCAACAATTCTAATTTTTCCAACAGGAACAGTTTATTTTATCCCTTAATCAAATGATAAGCCAAGTGAGGTGAAAACAGTCCATGAATTAATTGTGTTATTGCAATGCACACACAGGCAGACTAAACAAAATGATTATATGAAAATATAGACAAAAAACAGGTGAAAGACAATCACTTCAGCACACACTGCTAGTAACAACCCTAACGTGGAATGTCCATGGAGGAAATTGTTTTTCTGGCCCCGGAGATAAGCCCTTTAAGGTGATACCCAAATGGATCTGTGTTGCTGCCAAGCTGTCAGCAACGAAGTAGAGCACTTCACAGTCCAGCAGTCTCTGGCCGCCAAAGCCTTTTTAGAATAAATATTTGCAAAGAGTCACATCCAGATACGTCTAGAATGGCAGTTTGAAGGCACTGGTGTTTATTGCCCCAGAAGGTGCACTGCCTTAGCCTGAAGTTGTCAACTTTGGAAGAAAAAGCCCTGGACCCAAACTATCTCATTTGCATATCGGTGCAGAGTTGTCCAGGTAGCTTATCAGCCAGCCAGCGGATGGTGACTGCCAGCCAGCCACTTGGCAGGGTTAGAGCGTGTGTTGCAACAGAAATCCCCAAATGCAGCTAGAGCTGTCAAAGAATAGTCACATTAATCATAATTAAAGCACAAATTTACTTAGGTTCTTAAGAAAATACACATCACAACAAGGCATTAGTAAACAGAAGACCAAAGAGCAGCATTAAAAATTAATTTGGGTAATAATTCAAATTGCTAATAAAAACATACATTAGCCAATACATTAATTGGGACACTTGGATAGACATCTAAAATAATGATAAACTGGATTTCTACACTGCACTTTGCACACAAAAAAATGTCATGTAGATTAATTAAAATAATAATAGTATGTTAAATAATAAAAATATAAAAATCCTATAAATTAGAAATATATAATATTGAACTGGAAAAATTCTGAGAATGACACAAAACTCAAAAGTTCTAAAGGAAAAGGTGCTGTTAATTTAATTACAACCAAATAATTTTTTGAATTTTCACTATTTTTATTTATTTGAAAAGCAGAGAAATAGACAAAAAGATAATCAATCCACTACTTTAGCCTCCCAGTGTCCCAATGCTTAGAACCTGGCCAGACAAAAACCAAAAGCCCAAATTCCAATCTGGGACTCTCAAATGGGTGGTAGGGTTCCAAGTACTTGAACCCTAACTTCTGTTTCCCAGGGTGTGCATTAGCAGGAACCTGGACTCAGAAGATGAGCAAGGACTCAAACCCAGACACTTTCGTATGGAATGCAAGTGTTCCAGGTATCTGAAGTACTGTTCTAAATGCTCTCCCTCAAAATAATTTGTAAAATATGCACAGCAAAAGGTCTTGATTGGTAATAATTGGGCAACATTTTTTCAAAATGATAAGTCCATATCCTCTTTACTACTCTAAAAATTCTAGCTCTGGGATTCTTGCCATGAATGTATAGGTACGTGTAAGAAATGACACATTTAAAAGAACATTTTGGCTTGGTTTATAAATATAAAACAGTAGCACACACAGCCATCCTTCAATGAAGGACTGATTAATGTGTTAATATATAGTGTGAGAGAAAGACAGCAGTTACAAAAAGTAGACATCTTGATGTTCATTAACAGCCTGATTCATCTAGACCATTTAACATGATACCTGTCCCTTCCAATCCAGCTCCCTGCTAATGTGCATTCTGAGGGCAGCTGATGAAGGTTCAAGTACTTGGGCGCTTGCCATTCACATGGGATACCAGGATGGAGTTTCAGGCTCCTGGCTTTAAGTTGGCCCAGTCTTGATAACTATGGCATTATGGGGAATCAATCAGTGGATGGAAGATACTTCTGTCTGTCTCGATCTCTGTCTCTCTCTGTGTTCCCCCTACCCCCAACACTCTGCCTTTCAAATAAGTGAAATACATGTTAAAAAAAAAAAAACTTTGATAATTAGGGAAAGTAAGGTGCAGAAGAGCAGAGATAGCAGATTACATCTTAGGTGAAAAGGGAAGATAAACCTGAAAACAAATATATAGATTATATTAAAATACATTATTTTTCCTATGAGAATATTCAAGAAATCAGCAATGGTGTTCACCTAATAAGAGGAATTAGAGAATCAGAGAACTGGATTGAGAGTGGTAATTTTCACCATAAAATCTTTGGAACTTTAAGTATCGTATGGTACAGGATGAATCTATATTTATAAACTCTCTGTAAAAATCACATGAGGTTTTAAACTTATTTATTATCGTCTCCTCACCTTGTTCAACAGTATCTGGAATTTCTGTCCTAGGATATTAATTAATTCAAATTAAAAACACTTGAACATGATGCCTCACATTAACAAATCTACATATACAATTCTATAAAATGCCACTTCTGAAACTAGAAGGTGTGTATCCATTCATCATGTAAATGAAGGTTTTGCTCTGGGCACTTGAATTCACCACCATCAAGTGTGAGAGCAACTCTATTCACGGGATAGAAGTTCATGAGAAGGTCCTGGGCCAGCATCACTTTAGAGCTGGATTTTAGGAAAATGAGACAGAAATAGATAAAGTTCAAAGAAAGCCTAAGTTAACTTAGCAGAATGTTAATCATTACTTCTTAGGTTACAAAGCCGTAATTCAGAGACAGCTATCCAATAACCATGGTCAGTTCCTTTCAGTCTGTGTGCCCTCAAATGACTCTCCCTTCGGCCTGGGTCTTTTCTGTTGCAGTTTCCTGGCTTCCTCCATCTTTTGCTAACAATCTCCACAAACAGCTGTGGAACACTTTCCCTATCAGCACAGGCTCGCCTTCTGAGTGACACAAAATATGGAACTCACAAACCTTCCCTACCAGGCATCAAAAACTCAGGAGAGCCATCTGGTTGACCAGCAGCTGCCTGTAGACACATAATCAGTCAAGTCAGACAAGTGGAATCACGTAGCTGCACCTGGCCCAAATGTCCAACCCACAGAATTATGAGAAAATTAGGTTGTTTTAAATCTTTGAGTTTTAAGGTGGTCTGCTATGCAGCAATAGCTAATGGTTACATTTTCCTGCAAGAAGAGCCCTCTCACTGGATTCCTACCTCCGATGCCTGGAGCTAATATCACCCTGATGAATAGTGTTTCTCACAACTTTTTAGAAATCATTTACACCTTAATTTCTTTTATTTATATAAGGTGAAAAAATTTTATGTATTCCAAATATACAAATTTAGGAACATAGTGATGATACCTTCCTCCCTACTTGCCTCCCACCCATCCAGCCCCCCACCCCCCTCCTCCTTTCTTATTCTATATATACCTTCATTTCCAACCTTGAATTTTGAAAGCAGTCATTTCTTTAAAAAAAATCACCTTTTCACTGTAACTCGGAGACTCACACAAGACACAAGATTCTGGACACAAGTTCATCCTACTGACTTCTGTGCCGCCTTCTGCCCTATCATTTCACCATCACATCTTTCCTTCTTGGCAAGATTCCCTGCTGCACAGCATCACTTGGTCTAATGACTTCATTCATTAGCCCTGTCTCTGGCTAGTTATCCAGGCTGCAGATTACAGAGCTATTCTGGAGTTGTTTGAATGTCATGTAACAATTTTCTAGGCCAGGATGTGTAGCATTAGGTTCTGCAGAACAGTACTGACCTTCCAGGTATTAATGATTTTTCAGAAAAAAATAGTGCTTTGATCAAATACAACTGGGATATACTGGGGTAAGCAGTAACAATGTGCCTTTTTAAAAAATCTCTTGACTCTCTTTGTTGATAATATTACATGAACTGTTAATAACCAAGGAGATATAGCAGGTCCCAAAATAATTTACTAGGGAGCCATTAACATTTTATGGAGAAAATTTTAGGAAATGTTGCATTAATACTACCTTAGGCATGAATACACAAAAACAGGTGTTAGACAAGACCTTTGGTCCTTTAACATCTGTGTGAGAAAAACAAGAAAGTGAACTTATTAGTGACTCAGCAAGCGAAGAAACATTCTCCTAAAATTCTGTTCCATGAATTTCCAGACTATGAAATATCATTTGGATGTTAAGTTGTCCATATTCCTTAATTGTATGTATTAAGACATTGGTCAGCTTCTGATTAGGTCATCTCAATAACCCCATATTCCTTGGAATAAATAAACATAACCAATTGGGTCAAGTGAGGGTACAACAGCAAGTAATTGGACAGCTCTATTCATTCTGTCACAAAAAAAGTTAATTTTTTTAAAAAAATGATGGTTATGTTTATTTATTCTCAGAAATGAGAGGTTAGCTGGGAAACCTTATGGAAACACATTTTATTTACTTACTCAATATTCTGTGCAAACGGTTTCATGTTCTAGTTGTCCTTTGAGTAAAACAGTTTAGAGCTACTGCTCATTTTCAAACTTTAATGCACGTAGGATTCATTTGAGAAACTTCTAAAAACATATCTTGAGGTCCCACTTCCAGGATTTCTGAAACTGTCAATGTGTGGTGGGCCAGGAACCTACGAGTAATTCAGGTATTTCTCAGGAGGCAGATAGATAAAGACTTTCTTTCGAAAAAATATGGTTGAGCAGTAGTTGTTATCTGTTAGCAAGATAAAGGGAAACATAGCTTTTCTGTATCTCATCCAATAAGTGGTTAAAATGCAGTTTGGAACGCCCCCGCTCTCTGAGTGGCTGGGGTCAAGTCCCTCTTTCTTGTCTTGGTCCAGCTTTCTGCTAATGTGCACCCGGAGAAGCAGCAGGTGATGGCTCATGTTCTTGGGTCCCTGACATCCATGTGGGAGACTTGGATTGAGTTCCAGATTCCTGGATTTGCCCTGCTTAGCCCCAATTATTGCACACATTTGGAGAGTCAGCCAGTAGATCAAAGACCTGTTTTGCCTATTCTGTCTTTGTTTCTCTGCCTTTTAAATAAATGAAAATAAGGTGTTTTTTAAATTATACTAAGACTGAATTCTTAATTTTATTCTTAAATCTTTCCTCCCTGAGTAGTTCCATTTTTAATCAATGAATCTCTATTGTATGTTCCCTGTTTTTCTAGCCACAAGCTTTATTATCATTCTTGACACCATTTTTATCCTCTCTGCTCATATCTAAATCATATATTCTCTCAGCTGTATCTTCTGAACATATCCAGAATCTTAACTATCTCACAGTCTCACCTGCCACTACACCTCACCATCATATCTCTCACCTGCACTATTGTAATCACTTCCCAATGACTCTCCTTCCTTCCACCCCTGCTCTACAAGGATCCTTCCCCTGCATAGCAACCAGGGTACGTTATTTAAACACAGATGAGACTGCCTTAGTCCTCAGCTCAAACCTGCGGGGCTCTCATCTCCCTCAGAGGGTATCCCAAGGACTCATCATGACCTATGAAGCCTTTTTTCTTTTCGCTCATTTCAACTACCCTCCCCTTCACTCACCTCTGCTGCCATGCTGGCTTCTTTACTCAGTACCTACCAGGGCAGGCAGGCTCCCATCTGAGGCACTTTGTACCTGCTGTCTCCTTGGCGTGACTTTGTCTCTCGTTCATTTTACATCCTGACCAAATAGCCACTTTCTCAGAGCGGCTGCTCCTACCAACACCCCATCACTCTCCAGGCCTCCCTGCTTATTTTTGGCCACTGCTATGCATCCTGACACATATTTTTTTTCCTGTTGATTAGAAACTGCATTATCTGAAATGCCAAATGATTTACATTCCACTTTTTCTTCAAAAAGTTCCTATCAAAAGAAAAATAATAATGTGTTTTGAATAATTAGGGCTGCATCTCTTAGCATTATTTTTTTTCCTTGTGTGTCTTTCTTCAGGGGAATCTGCTTCGAGTATAGAAAACCTGTCTCTAGTATGTGTTGCCATAACTCCAGCATTTAGAACTGTGCTCAGTTCAAGGCAGAAATGTTTCTATTCAGTTTCATATTACAGATGATACTGTAATTTAAAACACTCTTATTGACAGTATCATTCACTCACTTCTTGAATTATCCTGTTAGAAAGAACCCTCTCATTCACACATCAGTGGTTAACATCTGACAATTGTATATATCAATGTTAAGCTACATGAAGCTCATTTGATTTCTGGGCATCCAATTAATAATTATGAGTGACTACTAAACATTAGCTATGTTTAGACAGGGCTTTCCACTGTACCATCAAATGCTACTACTCAGACAGGTATGATTAATACTTCTTTTTATAAAAGAAGAGATCTTTCCAGAGGGTTAATGTTATACACCCTTGCTCAAAAAAGAAATTCTGTTGGAGAATAATAGTAGGTGGTATGTATTGTGCATTCAAGATATGCCCAATTCTGCCTAAGTACTTTTCAGAAATCAAGTCCTAATCCCATAAGAACACTCTGAGAAACTCACTATCCCCATGTTGTGAAAAGAAACAGACTTAGGTTACAGTCCAGAGGATTAAGCTTCAAAAGTGAGCAGTGTGGCCCTGGATCACCTGCCATCCCCTGTGACTGTGCTGCGTCCTCCCGTGGGCCTCAGTACCCCCACACTGCCTCTCACCTGTGCTGTCCCACCAGAGATACCTCCTGTTGAACAAAACCGTGTCTGTCAGCCATATTCAGAATGCATGCTTGAGAAGGGAATGGAGATATTCTACTCAACTTGGTAGGGAGAAAAGTGATTCCACATGATCAGACTTTCCTATGTAAAATATTAAAAATATTGTCATTCAGCATCTAAGCTTATTGCCTCTAAAATATTTTTCAAATATAGAAGAGAGCTCAAGGTTCCATGTGCCATTATATTTTCAAACATGTGACATGCAGAATTATTATTGCTATGAATACACTTGAAAAACTCTTAGCTTTGGTGTTCACAATTGATTTTTCTACACTAGGAAACCCAGCAGTGAGCAATTTGGTTTTAATTTGAATGATTCCATAACATACTGAATGAGTTGCATGGTGCTGTAAACTGAACTGTTCCAACCAATAAATAGTACATCATTTCAGTCAGATCATATAAATGCTATTGTTTTTTTTGAATTTAAGCATGCATTTGTTCTTTTACAAGGTTGAAAAGAAAGGTGGGAAGATTGGATATGTGGGATTATAGTGAGATTTTCTGCACTGCTTCTACTTCTTTGTAGACTTTTATTTTGTGTAGAGGTGATAAATTACCAAACATATGCTGTGTGACTGGAGTTGTTTAGTGAAGAGGATGAGATTGATGAGCCCAGATGGCCCCTTTCAGTTTAAGACAGAAGCCCAAGACAGTTCAAATTTTAATTAGGTCTGCTAATAAGATGTATATAAGGAACAGGTCAATGTAAGAACCGTCAAAAATTTGTTCATTTTTTCACTAACATATTTTTCTGTTTTGTGTGGTAGGGCATGAAATAGACAGAGACCCGGTGAGGAAGATCTGGCCCCCATAGAACTAATGCTCTGTTGTCCACAGGGCTTTCTAAATATTTTAGGCTTATCTTAATGAAATATCCACAAGTTCTAGGTTATTTAATGACTATATCACATTAACGAATCCTCAATATTTGCAGAAACACTGCTATTGAGCACAAGAAGTTGGTGCAGACAGTATGATGAAGCCATAATAACGTTAATATTTTCTAAAAAAAAATTCAGTTCCCTATTTCTTTTTAATATTTTTCCCATTTACTTGAGAGGAGACTGAGAAAAATGAGAGAATAAATTTATTCCCCAAATGCCTGCAACCAGGGCTACTAACTGAATCCACATCTTGCAGGGACCCAATTACACAGGTGGCAGGAAGTTGGAGCTGGAATTGAATCCAGGCACTAATATAAGATGGAAAGCATATTACCTGTCGCTCCCCCTCTTCGTGGAGGAACGACACAGGACCCTGCGCTGTTCTTTTGTCTGCTCGGCCCTCCCCGGGTTTGCTGCTGGTTTTTCCTGGGTTGGCTACCGACCCTTCCACCTCCGTGGAAGGGCGGTTCCCCCTGCCACTTTCCCCACTTCCGCGGGGCAGCGGCACACCACTGGCCGGCTCTCTCGGGGGCTGCACAGGTGTTCCTTCAGATAGATGTTCCCGGTGCATGTTGTCTCTCTCCTCCTTTATAGTCCTCTTCCACCAATCCCAACTCTGCTACCCACACGCCGAGTACACTGCTCTCCTCCAATCAGGAGCAGGTCCTACAGTTTATTGGTTGAACCGGAGGCAGCTGTGTAGAAGCTATTTCCTCCTCTCCCAGCGCCATATTGTGGGAGAGCAGATGCATAGAATAAGTCTTAATTCCAGTAACTTAGTCTAGTCCGACTTGCTCCCCACAATTACCCATTAGGCAAACTCCTGATCCTGTTTCTCTGATGCTTAAAACGTGTCTTTCCTAAAACAGACTTAAGTGATATTTTGAAGTCCTACACAGAACTTCAAGAAATCAAATCCTCATTTCAAAAAAAAAAAAAAAAAAAAACTAACTCTGTGAAGTGAGTAATATGTCACATACAGAGATAAAACTGGAGTGTTAGACAATTTAGGTATTGGCTAGGAAGAAAAGGTATCTGCAGTATGCCATTCATGGACTTTCCTGTATTTCAGAATGACTGCCAGTGCTAATCCATGAATCAATGTTCTGATCTAAGAGTCAAACCGCAGGTGCCAGTGTGTTGGCACAGTGTGGTTAAGCTGCTGCCCGGGACAGCAGCATCCCATGTAAGCTTTGGTTTGGGGCCTGACTGTTCCTCTTCAAATCTAGCTCCCTGCTAATACACCTGGGAAAGCAGTAGTAGAAGGGCTGGGGCCCCTGCTACCCATGTGGGAGACCTGAATGGAGCTCCAGGCTCCTGGCTTCTGCTTCATCCTCACTATTGCAGCCATTTGGGGAGTGAACCAGCATATGGAAGATCCCTCTCTCCCCTTCTCTGTCCTTCCTTGTCTTTCGGTATCTCTGCTTTCAAATGAATAAATAAATCTTAAAAAAAAATAATAAAACTGCAAGCTTGTGCTAAGTGTCTTATAAGTAAACATTACTTAAATATTCTCTTAATATCCCCCATTCCTCAAATATTAAAATCAATACCATAAGAAACAAAGGATGTAGTACAGGGTCACATGGTAATGAATGACAGAGCAGTAAGGTGAATTCAGGTGAGTGGTGGATCCAGTACTAAAACCTGCCCTGAGCCCAACAGGCATTTGATCCCAAATTTCACATAAAACAGTATTTTATGTAAGAATAGGTGGTGGTATCAGGATTCCAACCCAGTTCTTACATATCCTAACACTTACACCTTCCCATAGGTTGAAAATTTACTTAAAATGTATGGCTCTTGAGTATTTTTACTGGGTAGTTAGTATGAGGATATTCTACATGGGCATATGTCAATGCCTGGGCAGACTGGGATTTGAAGGAAGTAACTGTCATCTCCCAGGCTGTTCTCAGTGAAAGCCTTCACCATTATGTGTATTTCTTGGTGGTCGGCAAGAGTCTGTCTCTTCTACTTTGAAGTCCCCTGATTAACAAACAGAATCCATTCTTCTTGGAGATACCCTAATGCTTCTTGGCTTATCTATTTTTATCTGGAGTTCTTGGTGTTTTTGGAACTTAATTCTCATCTCATCTTAAATTCTGCCAATTTATAAGATATCTTTAAAACAACATGCAAGTAATCAATCTGTTTTGTTGTCAGTCAATACAGAATAATTAATTTAGCCGGGTCAGCAATGGACAGTGCTCTCTTCCAAATTTGCAGTATGTGAAACTGCATTCAAAAGCAAAAATGTAGAATTGCTTGTCACTGTGCTCAGCTACCAGATGACATTTTATAAAGTTAATATGTTGCAAGAAACCAAGTAGGACTGCAAAACCTAAACACTAGATTTAGCTTAAAAATACATAAAAATATTTTTCATGTGTCAACCTCTGATGACAAAATAGTAACTCATCTCTTGTGTTGGATAAAGCTTGATGCAATGGTTTCTTGGGACAATAGTTTGATTTCCCAATGCTTTGAATCCGATAAAGGTAATTGTTTGATTTAATCATCTCCTAAGAAATATCTAAAAATTTCAAACCTGATGAAGGCAGGATATTGGCAGTACTCAAGGCCTTCAGGCATTCCTATCAGCCCTGTTCATGAGGCCTTACAAGAATACCCATTCAGAAGGAGCCCTTTGCAATTTTTCCCAATCACACATTCTAATTATTGTTCTACAAACTATACTCACTAGAGGGTGAACATTGCCTCATGTACTTACCATGGTCCCAAACGCAACAGTCTCCAAAGTCAAGTCACACATTTTATCAATTTCATAATTTGCCTGCATCAGATACCCCTATCTAGAAGTTTCTGATAGTAACAAGACAGGACTCTTTCAAGTGACAGCTTTAGATGTCCAAAGAGAAAGCGAGAGAATTTCTTCCACTGATATCAACTCTATTTAAAATTTAATATATTTTGAATGGCATAATTCAGTTAGAAATGTCTCGAGGACATTAAAAAGGCCAGTGATGAAATGGTGCTATTTACATTCACTCAGAATTTATCAGAAAATATCTCAGCTCATTAGGAAGGGGGATGAAGAGGCGAAGGGAAAAAGCAAAAGCAACGCATTGTTCTGAGTGACCGGGCAAATATTACTTCAATCTTCTTTGTTTCTTCTTACTTTTTACCTTTCTGATTTTCATGCCCAGAAACAAAGGTCAAATATCCTGGTATGAAGTACTTAGGTAGTTGTTTTTCTTTAAATAAATCCAGATGTATTTTGGTTAGAATAAAGGGGCAAACAAGGTTACGCAGTCTCCTTCCTGAGATGGTAATGAAAACAATCTTCAAAATATAATTGGAAGTGTGGCGGTGAAAGCCTAATCTTCTGCAGAGGGAAGGAACACAGGACTCCGGGGCCTTCCTAGACCTAATTACTGCGAAATTGGCAAAAGTAGCTGGAATTGCTTTGGATAGTGATTTTGATGTGCTACACATCAATGTAATTTTATTAGTTCTGGGTATTTGGAGCTACACATATCCCAAGCTGTTTCTCGGCATCATAAATAATATGTTTCAAAAACTGCAATATTAAAAACGAAACACACAAGAGTATGAAGAAATGGTGCTGAAAGGGGGGAAAACGCAGATTTACCACTAATCCAAGTGGCCTTTGCAATCGGATGAACCAGGCTCCTTACACCAACTCTGCCACCTACCAGCTATGTATGAGGGTGCTTTGAAAAGTTCATGGAAAATTGAATAAAAAGATAAGGTTTTATTTCAGTGAAAAACAGCTGAAATCCATGCATTTTTCATAATATGTAGTTTCCATCACTTTTTCAGACAACATCAAAATTTGGGGTAATTTATTACTGTATCTTTTTCTTCTTCAAGAAAATTGAGCTAATACTGCTTCATCAACTATTGTGAAAATATGCTTTTTTAAATTTGCTTGGGAGTGTTTACTTTAATTCTTGATGCTTAGATAATAAATACGATTTTCATTTATTATTTATACTTTCTGCAGCCACCACCGAATATTCCAACACCCCACGCTTACATTACATGAACATGAGTTGTCACATCCCTATCCATCCACTGCAATGGTTTCCCATAGTCCCTGCTTATCTTCCATGTCTCATGAAGCTGCCCATGTTATAAGATCAAATTTATGATGTTTCCTTCTCAGCTTCTTTTGCCTTCTTCCCCAAGTTTTCCAATTCCCTGTGGTGTGTCTCTGCCATGCCAGCCCCTAGCACTTTCTAGCATCTTTTCCTCTCCCTAGTTCCTCACAGTTGGCCCAAACAACGTGGTTAAGTGGACCTCTGAAATGAGCTCCCCTCTCAGCCCTTCCTTACTGTCCTTCCTCACCCGTGCTTGCCACTTTTCATACTCTGTTACCTCCTGTTGGGATTATTGAAATAACCACCAGCATGGTTTCACAGTCTGGGTATTTTCTCCCTCTCTTCTTGCACTGTTATGAGAGCATGTATCATGGAGGAAAGCCCAGGTTGTATCACTCATCTTCCCTAAATCTTTCCACGTCTTCCCAGTGCCTAACTATGAACCTGATCCAACCACCATAGCGCAGTGCATCACACAGCATGAACCCTGCTTGCTTTCTTATCGTCCACTCCTCTTCTGCAGAATTCTTAACACATGCTTTAAGTCCACCTATTTCATTACAAATTGAGTCTGCAAATCTTTCATTTCCTGCCTTGATGCCTTGCTTAGGCTGTATTTATCTTCCTGATATCTAATAAACATGTAATTTTTATGTGTCAGGGAAATTTTTTAAGTGTACAAAAAAAAATGAAGTACATGCTCCAATATCATTTCATTCATGAACTCTTTGTAATCATCTGTTCTGAAATTCTGCTTGTGTCTGTGTTCAACGATCATAAATGTATGCATCTCTGTAAAGACTATTGATGATGGTACTATTTAATGTATTAGTGTGGTCCTTTGCTGATTGTACTTTGCCTTGTATTTTTCTTTCTCTATAAAATGATATATGGTCTGTTTTCTATTGCTAGTTTGCATATTAATTGGTATTCCTCTTGACATTGCTTTTGCCATTAAAAGCCCCTTTTTCTCTTTCTGTGCGTTACTGAAGTTTATTAGAAGAGTTTGCCCCATTACTCAGGGAGATAGTTATAAATGAGAGGAAACTGTAGAAGTAGAGGGTATAGACTCTCAGAATTCATATATGCAAATGTACTTCAAAAAGTACAGAAAATGAAAGTATAAGGTACTTTTGGTGTTAAAAAAAACATTGAAATCCATGCCTATTTTTCACAATACACATTTTCTATGAACATTTTGAGGACTTCTCTTACATAATGCTTTCTTTATGACCTGCTCCGTGCTAGATGTTAATAGACTCAAAGAGGTAAAGAGCAAATAGCTCCACAAATGATGATTTATTTTAAGTGTGATGAATGTCAACAAGGCGATGGAGTACATAAAGAAGCCATGGCAACAAGAGTGGTAGAAGCAAGATTAGAACTGATAGAAATCATTTTAGAAGAAAGAAATAGGGCCGGTGTTGTGGTCTGACAGGTTAAGCTGCTGACTGGGTATTTTCTCCCTCACCTCTTGCACTGTTATCAGAGCAGGCTTCATGGAGGAAAGTCCGGGTTGTATCACTCATCTTCTCTAAATCTTTCCATATTTTCCCAGTGCCTACTTACAAACCCGATCCAACTACCACAGTGCAGCACATTACACAGCATGAACCCAGCTTGCTTTCTGCCTGTATCACCAACATCCTACATGAGTACTGGTTCAAGTCCTGGCTGCTCCACTTCAGATCCAGCTCCCTGCTAATGTGCCTGGAAAACAGCAGAGCATAGCCCAAGGCTTTGGACCCCTGCACCGACATGGGAAACCCAGATGAAGCTCCTATCTAATGACTTTGGCCTGGCCCTGCCCTGGCTATTACAGCCATTTGGGGAGTGAACCAGCAGATGGACAATCTGTCTCTCTCTGTAACTCTGTTTTTCAAATAAATAAAATAAAAAGACAGTCAACTCTTGTGTGGATAAAGCAAACTTCTAAAGAGATATTTACAAGATAAAATAGTTTACAGTCCCTAAAAAATGTAATGGATATGAGACACAAAAAGAAAAAAAAATCAAAAATCTTACTGCCACTGACAATTATTAAGCCAGTCAGAAAAATACACATGCCATAGGATTCCACATCTGTGTATATGAAGTATTGAAAATCATAGAGTCAGAAAGTATAACAGAGGGTCCAGTACTGTGGTACAATGGATTAAGCCACTGCTTCCGATGCTGGTATCCCATATCTCAGGGCCAATTCAACTCCTGGCTGCTCTGGTTCTGATCCAGCTTCCTGCTAATCTGTCTGGGAAAGCAAGAGATGATGACTAAGTATTTGAGTCCCTGCCTCGCCCTTGGGAGACCCAGATGGAATTCCTAGCTCTGGGTGTTGGTCTGGCCCAGATCCCACTGTTGTCGTTTGAGGAGGAAAAAAACTCTCTCTCTGTCACTTTCTCTGTCACTCTTGTTTTGGCATAATGAAATGAGTAAATAAAATAAATATTTAAAAGTAAAAAAGAAAAGTACCAGGGGACAGAGGGAATAAAGCTAAGTTATTGTTTAATGGGTACAGTGTTTTAGTTTTGCAACATGAAAACATTCTGGAGATCTGATACACAACAATGTAAATTTACTGAACACTACTGGACTACACACTTAAATAATTATTTATTAGACTATACATTTAAATAATTTACATTTATATATTTACTGCATACACAGACACATACACACAAACCAGAAGTTTTTACTTTGTTCTGAAAGGTGCAGTGCTACCAATATGACACTCTTTCCTTCCAGTCTCTCCCTTGAGTACTTCATAACCACTTGTCTGGCCTCCTGGCTATTCTTCAAGGCCACACAGCACATTCATTTCTAAGGCCTTTGCACTGAATGCTCCTCTCTTTCAATTTATTTAGGCTAATTATTGCCCATTTCAGGTCCTGACCAAATATGCCCTCCTCAGAGAGTCTTTTCTTGATCATCTCATATGCAACTTAAAACATTTTCTATTCTGTTTCCTTGACTTGTTTTTCTTTGTTGCATTTCTCACCACCTGATGTATATATTTCTTCTGTATGTCCAATTAGAATGTAAATGACATTCCAGTGTTTCAACTAGAATGTAAATGATATAGTTTGTCTTACTGATTGTTCATTGCTGTAGATCCAAATTCTGTAGCAGTGCCTGGTATATGTCCACTAATAATCCTATCTTCCTCTCCCTCCCACCCCACCACTCGTTCCATCCCCTGTTAAAATAAGAGAGACACATTTTTATTAGGAAGTAACAAGCTATTTGACCTTGAGAAAGTTATGGACCATAACTTAATATTGATAAGAAAGAATATGATAGAAGATCCTGTTTGAAAACATATTTTGTTGAAAATAAAAACTTGAACATTTTATAAATATAACAAAAGATATGCTGTTTTTTTTTCACAATCTCTCATTTCGCTTATAGAGAAAACCACCATGAAAGACTACCTTAGTTCTTAACATTTTCACGATTAAAGATGACATTATCTTATGCACAATAATTCGTGAATTCAACAATGTATATGTATATATTTATATAATTCAAAATTGAATGATTTTGAACAGACTTTACAAGAGTAATATTTGCTTTTGCTTTTGTACTCAAGTAGGTTCAATCCACTCTTCAAACCCCTTTACATTCCCAGTTCTTAGCTCCAGACATAATACCCTCCACAGATGGTGGATGTCATTTGATCCTGGCCCTTTCTAGTGAATTCACATATGTCAGCAAATGAGCCTAAAACAACTCCAGGTTTCAAATGCAAAACATTTGTAAATTGCACTGATTCATAATCAGGACAACATAATAAACTACAATCTAGTCATTCTCTGTGGGCCTTATTCAGCAGAAAGCAAGCCATAGAATGGAAGCCAAGAGAGGATGTTGAGCTTGGCTCTTCTAGGCTTTTGGATATTCAATTATTCGCCTTTAGAAAGTACTGGGAGGACAGCCTTGGAGAATAAAATTTTTCATCTTCCAGAATACAGAATAAGAGCCCAAATTTGCCTGTTGCCACAAACGCCCACCCAGAAACTCAATTCCCAGAAACCTCTATTTTCCAATTTGGAGTTAATGCTTTCACGGTCATGAAGCTGGGTCTTCTACCAGGCCATTGCCCTCACTCCAGCTGGTTTTACTTATGTATTTAGTGTCATCATTCCAAATATTGTATCAATCAATATGAATTCCTGTTGTGTGTGAAGCGCTGTAAATAAAAGCAGAAAATATCTACAGTTGTTTTCATTTTTAAGTTAAAGATTATTTCTTTTTATGTTCTGATAGAAGTAGAACAGCACCAGGGCTTGTAACCCAGAACCAAGATGGCATTTTGGAGTTAATATGACTCAGGTCTAGCATCAGGAAGAAACAAGAAAAGGAAAATAGAAACAGATATGTATGATCCCTAAATATCTACCTGCCTACCTATCCTTCTCTCTCTCTCTCTCTCCCCCCCTCCCTTTTTTGTCCTCCTCCCTACCCACGAGAGAGAAAATACTGATGCACATTTAAGAAGCCTGAAGTCCCAAGAAGACGACTTTTCTGTCAGTTGAATAATACTTTGATTTTACCCATTTAATTAATTTTTTTTGACAGCCAGAGTGGACAGTGAGAGAGACAGAGAGAAAGGTCTTCCTTTTGCCGTTGGTTCACCCTCCAATGGCTGCCACGGCTGGCGCGCTGAAGCCAGTGCACCACGCTGATCCGAAGGCAGGAGCCAGGTGCTTATCCTGGTCTCCCACGGGGTGCAGGGCCCAAGCACTTGGGCCATCCTCCACTGCACTCCCAGGAAACAGCAGAGAGCTGGCCTGGAAGAGGGGCAACCTGGACAGAATCCGGCGCTCCGACCAGGACTAGAACCCCGTGTGCCAGTGCCGCAAGGTGGAGGATTAGCCTAGTGAGCCATGGCGCCGGCGCCATTTAATTTATTTTTAGTACTAGTGGCATCAAAATCAGCTTTGCCCTCTCTTTTCAGAGATTACCCATTATTTACTCTGGCAACCATAGCTGAGAACAACTTTTCACAATTTAAGCTTTGAAGAACAAATGTGTGTTTTCTTATATCCAAAAATGGCCTCCTCAAATAAGGTTAGATTAATAGTGATGGAGTAGCTTGCACAAACAGGAGAGGCAGTTTATGGTTAGGTGAATTCAATGTGAAAGCAAAATATTTCCTTGTTAAGCAACCACTGGTTATTGGGAATAATTTTTAAAAATGTAGGCAGCTTATCTGTACTCACAACTAGCAAAATTCTAGCTATACAATGGTAAAGCTGAAAACTAAGACAATAACTTTAAATATTCATGAAAAATTAAGGGGAAAATGAGGGCTAAGGTCCTGGAAAGCTTCAGTGAGAAAGCTATTTCTAAGTTATGCAATCTGGTGAACGTACAAATACTGGTTAGAAAATGTGTGCTATCATTTGAGACAGCTAGCTAGCTTTCAGAGATTCCAAAATGACACATCAAAAGCCAACTTTGTCAGTTAGCATTAGATTTGGCTATGAGTAAAAGTCACAAATGTGTGGCTTCAAGGACAAGAGATTATTTTACTTTTATTTAACAGAGATCCAGAATAGGCATGTTACAGCTAATGTGGCTACTCCATGTTGACATCAGGAAACTTGGTGATCATTTCACTACCCAACACCAAGTGTCTGTTTCCAAAGCGTTCTCATGCTTCATTGTGACTGATGCAACTCCAGACATCGCACTGGCGTGACGGACTAGATGAGAAAGAAAGCAAAAAGTATCTTTGTCCCAAATAATTTATATCCATAGACAGCTTTCCTAGAATTTCACACATATCCATGCTTCTGCTGTGGTCAGCACCACTTATTATAAGCCACATTCAGCTACAAAGGAATCTTGGAAACTTCAAGATCTGTTTGTCTGCTTGTCTTTTGTTTAATTCCAGATGGCAATGAGCCCAGAAGAAATTCAAAGTACTGTGACTGCAGGAAGAGCTGATTCTTGTGCTAGCTAACTAGAAGTTTCTGTTGTGCAGCCAGATGGATAGGTAAGACTACCAAAAAGAAAGAGCATGAATGTAGCCTTTTTCAGAAATAGGCAGAAGGAAGGAGAATGGACAGACAATGCTCTTCCTTAAAATTGCTGGCCCACCAAGAAACAATGAGTCACTCTTCCTCACCCATCCATTATATCAGAAAGTGCAACTAATGCATCACTTTACTTCAATGATGTTTGTAGTAGGTTTACTGTATGTCGGTTCTTTGCTATTTAATTTGCGTCTCGAGCCAACCATATGACCCAGGAACTTCTTTCTGCATTTTACAGATGGAAGGAAAAGGAAGAAAATTACCAATGACACATGGTTGGAAGTGGTATGACCATGATTTCAGCCCAAACATTTAAACCTTAAAGCCTCATTCTTTACCACCATGTTATTTAGAATTATGTTCTCTTTCTATAATTTTAAAAGAGTCAGGACGGGTGTGGCATGGGTGAAACATATGCCCTGTGCACAAAATTGATGAGAGCAAAACTGAATAGTCAAATGAATAACAGCTTTATGAAACATTTTCAATGAAATAATGGTGCAAAAATTCATAATAAGCAAAATATCAAAATTCTAACAAAAATATACAGGGTTAAGACAGGAAAACGTCCTTTGACTTTTGATTCTATGATGTATGCTAAGAGAAAGATTGGTCCAATTTTTAACATTTGCACATCACCTAGACCATGGTTTCTCAATAGCACTACGACTGACATTTTTAGCTAGTCAATTCCTTGGGGAAGAAGACTGCTGTCTCATGTATTGTGACATGTTTAATGGAATCCCTATATTCTATTTATTGGATGCCAGCACACCCCCTCCAGTTGTGACAACCAAAATTGCCTCCAGACATTTCCAAATCACCTGTAGGTAGGAACAGGCACGCAGGCTGACAACCACTGACCTAGATCCATCAGACTGTTTTATTTTTTATTGTTAAATATCATTTCAAATCTCTTTAATCCTGCACAATTTTCTCATAACACATTCATCTCAGAGATGTGGTGATTTATTTTATTACTGAATATTTTATTTGTAAAAGCACACCAAGCCCATGTAATAGATTGGTGTTATTTTTGCTCTAATTTAAATAGTCCTCTCTAACTTGAGCATTTGCTATTTGTGAAGGAGACAGGAGCTCAATGAGTTGGAACTCAGTATTATATAGCACTGTTATTCCCACATTACATAGCAATTAACTTATTATAAATATCCTTGTTACTCATAGCTAAGATCCCATCCCCCCAGTAAATAAGCAAATAAGATATATGAAAAGGAAGTACAGATAGTAGAACGATGGAAGAAAAAGAAGAGACATATCAGAAGCCCAGGCAGGGGCACAAAATCGTTCCTATTGGCATGGTGGAAACAATCCATACAGGCTTTCAGCCTTGCTGACATTTATTTGAATGCTGCCTCCTCCTTTTCTTAATTGTATGATGTTGGCTAAGATAATCATTTCTTTGTAAAGTGTGCCCAACAGTTCAAAACTTCCATGGGTTCTATTGAGATTACTTAAGATAAAAGAGTTTAGAACTGTACAGATACAGAGAAGCAAAACATGTTAGTTTCCATTATCCTTTCCTATTTATATAGAGATGATTTTCTACTGCACTGGCTTCCTAACATCTTTGCATATGCCCCTGGAGCCTAAGCAAGTGATACAGGACAACATCATTTCTGTGCAAACTTTCATGTCAACAAAACAGTGTAAGTGCCTCATCAAGTTGGCCTTGCTTGTGCTTATTTGATCTGTGTATTACTCCTTAACTCAACAGTTTCTAGCTAGGTACACAATTGCCCCCTATCTTCAGGCTCAGAGATAAGCCGATCCACTTCCAGAATATCCTATCAGACTTCCAGAAATCAGGTGGGCTGATAGAGGAGAAGCTGCTTGAATACTAATTCACATTAAAAGAAATCTACTCTACCTCTAGTTTAGGTCATCAATGTGCATTGATTTTTTTCTTTGCTTATATAAGGATTAAAATGTTAGGTAAATATTACATATGGAAATATTTGATGTTTTCCACAACACATGTCTCCATGGTCCATTTATCCCTTTGCTCACAGGAAGAGACCACTGAGTTAAATATACTTTGAAGTATTCTTCAGAGATTCTCAGCAAGAAAATATCCCTCTGTTGAGAGTCCTTCTGTTTGCAGTTCCTGATTATACATTTTTAATTTAATGGTTAATATCATCAGCTAAATTTATTCAACAATGTCTACCACTATCTTTCCTTTCACATATTGATCCTCAGTTCTTCTTTTTGAAGTAAAAATAATGAAATTGCAGCACATTCTATTTAATGATGTGCTTTTTAAAGGTAAAATACAGTCTGCTTAAAAGTTGTGCTATTTTTATGAACAAAGACACTTCATAGGATGAATAAAATGTCTAAAAATTGAAATAATACCATCTCTGCACAACACTAAATGTCCATTTAAATAACCTGTCAGACTCATTTTGGTGAACTTGTGTTATTTACAAACACTGAATTCTTAAATAAGCATTTATCCAAGGCAGGCATGAATAACAAGCTCAGTTTCCTTGAACAGTCAAAGCATTTAATGAATCTTCAAAGGGTAGACATGCTATTTTACTGCAGGTTATGTTGTAGAAAAGAGCGAGCCACCATAAAATGCCCCATCAGAAAGTAGTCCCTCGGGATAATCAAAGGAATTTTATTGTTGGAAATCAGAAAGAACGCTGCCCTAGAAACTTAGATGACTAATTCTTGACCCAGTACAGAAAGGAGTATTAGCACCATCTGTTGCAGGTTGTGCAATCAGTGAATCATATTCTAGGATGGGGATTAACATGGAGAAGGTTTAGGGAATGGCATGTGGATACAGGCATGATGGAGATTCCTTAGAAATCTGAAAACAGATCTACCACCTGAATGCAAGACCTTTCTCTCTGTCTCTCCTTCTGTCTGTAACTCTCTCAAACAAATAAAAAAAAAAAATTTAAAAAAGAGTAGAATGAGGAGGCAAAGTGGTTCTCCCCAGTAGGGGCATTTTTGAAGAGGGTTGAGAGCTAAGGTCTGGACACTAGTGCTATACCCAGCATCTGGGGCAGTAAATCCTTTATTCCTGAAGGAGAGTCTGGGTGGCACAACACAGAATGTTCTAGTGGTAAAATTTTTTCCCATATGCATATATAACAGACTTATTTGAAAGGCAGACAGAGAACGATTTTCCATCCACTGGTTCACTCCCCAAATGGCTGCAGTCACCAGGTTGGGCCAGGCTGAAGCCAGAAGCCATGAACTCCATCTGCATCTCCCACCAGCATTCCAATATAGGATGGTGGGGCTCAAGCAGTGGTTTAGACTGCTGCACCAAAACACCAGCCTCGTTTGATGTTTTTCTGAAGGGTACTTTTAATACACAAAATTAACTATCTCTTTAAAAGAAACATTAATATCTCTGAGAAATAAATAAGCCAGTTTAAAAACAAAGCCATAGATGCAGAATCCTATTTGAAAATGCACCAATGGCTACCGCTGTTGCCCATACAAAGCATATAGCAGGAGACACTGAGGTACCAGAGGGTCAAGTGTTTTGTCCTGGGCCATAGTGTTGTCCAGTGTCGTTTCAGGTTTCCATACTTGCCCAGTGTTTATCCTTTAATACCCTGCGTATAATGCTTTCTTCCTGCTCTATTAAAAAACTATTTTTGAGTACTTCTGGATAAAAAAATTCTAGAGAGTTTGGGGAGAAATAATTTATATAAGTATTTCAAAACCAGAAACATATAGGGGCATAGAATGGCCATAATTTCACTGTCAAGCTGTAATGGATTCCCAACATTCTCAGGAAGACTACAACCACATCTACTTTCCTCATCCAGCTCAGTGAAAAGTGATACGTGCCACTGGGGAAAAAGAAAGGTACCGTTCCTTGGCTTCCCCGAGGTGTCAGGGTCAGGGAAATCACTAATACCACATCTATAAACCATTGTGCATTGCTCCAATCCCAGGAGGCCCACTGTGCAGCCATGCTGGAAATGTGGTTATTGGGATTGTGATTTATGAAGAGAATGGTGAAGTTGATCACATTCCCTTATTTTTTGTGAATTCAAGTTCCTCATAAGTCTTACCCCAGGAGGCATTCCCCCAGGATCCCATAATGAATTATGTAGGACTCTTACAGGACCTCTTATCCCAGCCTTTATATCTGGGCTCAGTCTCTGAAATCCAAACACTCAAGAGATGGAGGAATGCTAATCACAGGTGTTCTAACCTCCTCATGAAAGAGAAGCCAGAAACTGAAAAGAATTGTTTATCTCCCTAAAAGCATAAAATGTCATCAATAAAATACCCACCACTGGCTGCAGTACAAGTGTCAGCATGAACCAATGGGAAGTTAGAATGTTTTCAAGTGGGGCAAGTGGTGTGGTATAGTGGATGGGGCTGCCACCTGCAGTGCCAGCCTCCCATGTGGGTGCCAGTTGAAGTACCAGCTTCTCCACTTCCAATCCAGCTCCCTGCTACTGAACCTGGAGAGGCAGCAGAAGATGGCCCAAGTACTTGGACCCCTGTGTGGGCGACCCAGAGGAAGCTTCAGGCCCTGGCTTCGGATCGGCGCAGCTCCGGCTGCTGCAGCCATTTGGAGAGTGAACTAAAGGATGGAGGATGTCTCTGTCTCTGTTATTGTCCCTTTCAAATAAATAAAAATGTATTCAGGTTTGCCTTGCTGCTGCACAGGATGTGTCCCATCAGCCATATTGATCCAGTAGCCAGCATCTCTACAACTAAGTAACAATGGGTGCTGTTAACCAGAAGGTAAGCAGTACCTCACTCCAGCAATAGGTGCCTTCATGTCACGTGACCGGGAAAGCTGCTGTACACGCTGGGCCATGACGATGTCCACTACAGGTGACACTGATGAGGCAAGGCAGAGTCAGGACCCATTCAAACCAGAGGGACTAGCATTTACCAAACGTGGAGCTCCTAGGAAAGTTGCATGAAATAGGAGTCTACAATTTCTCCTTTGCTTTTAAATACTCGAGTTCCACAAGCCTTTGGCACTGGTTTATCCCTTTAAAAATTAGTCACATATTACATTCTGAATCCCTTCTATCCCCCTAAAAATCACCCTGAAATTAAGTGTGATGTGAAAAAGTATCTGAGCTAAAGGTACTACCCTAGTCAAAACTCACTTAGAAAGGAGACCCATGATTAATTCTAAGGCAGAAGTCATCCTACTTAAATGATGGGTCAATCGGATTTTTCAAATTGAATGATGAGGTAATTTCTATGCTCCCATCCTAGGTCGAAGACCAATAGGCAAGATGCCCAAACAGAGTGCTGAGCTTGGCAGGCTAAGCAAGCAGAAATCACTTAATTTTAGATCCACGAAATCAGTCACTTCTCCTAATTTAATTACTAGGTCTTTCTTGGCAGGTGATGGTTTTATCCACATTTACCATTATTCAGCACACATTATGAATTCTACTTCTATTTAGCGAGGCTTGGTGCTGGAGAGAGAAATTCAACTAAAATGCATCTGTTTCTGACATTGCTTACCCCAAGAGACTCTTTACAGATTCAAGTGGGCCCCGACTCTCGAGTTTCATCACATCAATTCAGCAGATATGCTGTGTAATTAAATTTTAGAACGAGGGTGAAGGAGGTGAGTCTCAAAACGGATCCCTAATATCCCCCAGTCATTTCTCTGGCAGCTACATTAGGAGAGAATTTAGTCAATTTGTGTTCCTACACTGCTTAAATGCAACCGGTTTGAGATAATTGAAGCATGAGTGGTAGAAGACAAGCATTTTAATTCTGACATCTTGATTCTCACAAAGCCTAAGAGTCACTCGAAGATTTAAGATTCTGTCTCTGATCTGAGGCAGGCTGTCACTGTGAAAACACCACCAGAATATTAAAATACTGCATTCTTTCTAACAGTGCATCGGCTTTATAAGGCTAAAATATAAATATATGAATGTTTTTAGGACTGTAAAATAAGCAAAAAGCCTAGATTCTAGATTTTTCCCTATTCTATGCCCAGACTATTGTATAAACTTAGCGAACTCCATTTTTATCTGTAAAATGAGTCAGGATTAGATGATAACCAAGACTCTTGACCTGTAACAGTGAACAATTGTACATTAATATCTATGCATGTAACAGTTACAAGAAGCAGTCTTGTAAGTTACTGATATCAGCTTTTAAATCTTTGTTCTTCCCTTATTGTTAGCAAGTATAAGTCACAGTTATCTCTTGGTTAAATCACTGCTTTCAGTTTCCTTTTTAAAAGATTGATTTATTTGTCTGAAAGAGTTACAGAAAGAGACAGGGGGAGGGAGAAAGGGAGGGAGAGAGGAAGGAGGGCTAAGAGGGAGAGAAAGAGGGAGGAAGAAGGAGAAAGGGAGACAGAGAGAGGGAGGGAGAGACAGAGGGAGAGGGAGAGAGAGAGAGAAAGGAAGGGAGAGGAGGGAATGGAGAAAGAGAGAGAGAGGAAGAGAGGGAGAAGGAAGGAGGGGGAGGAAGGGAGAAGGAGTTAGGAAGGGGACAGAGAGGGAGGGAGGGGGAGAGAGGAAAGGAAGGGGAGAGACGGAGGAAGAGGGGAAGGAGAGAGAGATGGAGAGAGACAGAGGGACAGAGAGGGGGAAGAGAGGGAGAGAGAAAGGAAGGGGGAGACAAGGAGGGAGTAAGAGGGAGAAAGACAAAGGGAGGGAAGGGGAGGGAGAGAGGAAGGGAGTGCAAAAGAGAGGAAGAGAGAGGGAAAGAGGGGAGGGAGAGAGGGAGGGAGGGGATGAAGGGGGAGGTACAGAGAGAGAGAGGAAAGGAAGGAGGGTGAGAGAGAGATGGAGATGTGGAGAGAGAGAAGGAGGGAGGGAGAGGGGGAGGAAGGGAGGGAGAGGGGGAGGAAGGGAGAGAGGAAGGGAGGGAGAAAGGGCAGTAGGGAGAAAGGGAGGGAGGGAGAAGGAGATGGAAAAGGTGAATGAGGGGAGAGAGAGGGAGAAAAGGAGGGAGAGCATGAGGGAGGGAAAGGAAGAAGGGAGAGGGAAGGAGGGGGAGAGAGATAGAGAAGGAGGGAGAGAGAAAGGGAGATGGAGGAAGAAAGGGAAGGAGAGGGAATGAGAAAGGGAGAGGCAGAGAGAGGGGAAGTGGGAGAGGAAGAGGCAAAAGGTGAGGGGGGAAAGAGAGATCTTCTATCCACTGGTTCAATCCCCAAATGGCCACAATGAACAGGGTTGGGCCAGGCTGAAGCCAATATCCAGGAGCTTCATCCAGTTCTCCCAAGTGGGAATCAGAGACCCAAACACTTGAGCCATCTTCTGCTGCTTTCCCAGGGCCATTAGCATGAAGCTGGACCACAAATGGAAAAGCTGGGACAAAAACTGGTACCCATATGGAATGCCAGTCTGCAGGTGGCTGCTTAACCAGCTATGCCTCAACACTGGCTCCACAGCCTTTAATTTCTAACCTACCTATGTATATTCATTTTATCTTTCCCTTGTCTTCCCCTCCTATTTTGACCTACAGTGCTTAGATTTGAAGTCCAAAAGCCTTAAAAAAATGAAAGACTCAGTGTAACCTATAACCTACTAAAGATTTAAGTGCCACATTTCACCACACTCCACTGTGATGCTTAACATGTCAACTGAGTAGGTTAATGGATGTTCAGATTACTGGTAAGAGATTATTTCTGGGAGTATCTGTGACAAGTGTTTCTGGAGGATATTAGTTAGTAAATCAATAGACTGTATAAAGAAGATCTGCCCTTACCAACATTAGTGGATACCAAACAATCCATTGGAATAGAACCCAAAGGTAGAGAAAGGGGGAATATTCTTTTGTTGAGCTATAATATCCATCTTCTCCTGGTCTTGGACATTGGGGTTTCTATTTCTCTCATCATTGGATTTTGAGACTTAAACTGAGACTCCTCCCATCTTCCTTGCCTCTCATTCTTTTGGCCTCAAACAGGAAGTTTCATCATCTGCCCCCTGCCCCACCCTGTAATTCTCAGGCTTTGCAATCAGAATGAAGTATTCCACAAGGCTTTTCAGATCACCAGCTTACACAGGATAGACTGCGGGTCATCTTGGCATCCATAGTCCATTATACAGCCAATTATACAGACCCTATCAGTTAAGTTTCTCTGGAGAACCTTGATGAATACAATCATAAAGCATTACATTCAAATATACTTGGAGTCTTTTCCAGGCCAATGTCTTCCTACGCTCAATACTGTATCTCCCTAATGTGCTAACTCTGAACTCCCATCCTTTCCTTTACTTCTAACCTTCAATGCACTGCTCAAGTGTGGCCTTCCTTGATTCTCCTAGTTCAGTTCTCTGTGAAATTTCTTAAGTATTCATTGTTTTCCATTATAACATTCATCACAATATGAACTGAATATATTTGGTGTGATTATTGGTTGGAAATGTTTCCCTCAAAAGATTATTTTGATAATTTCTGTATAACCTGAGCATAAAGGAAGTGTTTCAAAAATAGTTATGATGAAAGTTAAAATAACTCTGGCAAAACATCTAATTTCTCTGATGTAATCCAATCATAGCATCTTTCTTTATTTTCTCTTTATTTTCCAAATTTCATACCTTTGCAATGAACAGAATAAAAACATGTGTTAGCTTTCATGTATTATTATTTTAATCTCTGACTATTCTTCATCTCTTTTCTTTTGCTGTTTCCAGTGTTCTTAATATACATTACTCAGTCATGACTGATACATCGGCCTTGCAAAGGATCTCTGCTTAGTTAGCATCTATACAGGATATTGCTCCAGTCAAACACTTTTGGAAGCAGGGAAGAAAAATCGTATTTTTTTTACAAACAAACTTACTCAGATGGATCAATTAACAATTGGTCTTTAGAGTTCCCATGTACTAATACCTCAGTTTAAAAAAAAGGCAAAATGTGCTCTGAAACAATCAAAAAAATAGCAATGAAGTAAGAGTGAAGGTTTATGTAGATCTACAAATTATGTAGATTTATACAAACAAATTTCTTTATACCTATCAAATAATACAAAACAAGTTGGGCTTCTTTTGAGCTTAAAATAAGTGAAAAAAATAACATTTTGTAATTCATTTCCTTTCAAATTTATCATAGAATTCTCATACTGTAATGCAGAGAGTAATTTCCAACAAGACTTATTCTTTGGCAAGATTTGAATGGTTAATCCTAAAGCTTATCATAATCATTTCAAGGTTTGAATTGAATCAGGAAGAGAAGGTCAACATTTAAGGAGAAACAATGGGACACATGCTGCTCGGGAGATGAACAACAGAGAGTGAAAAGGAAGCAGAGAAAGAACATACAACAGTTGTGAAAATGATATAGAAGACGTACTATTTTTTCGGCATCAATAAAATTAAGTTAAATGTGAGCCAAAAATAACTGAACTGATATTCTTCCTTGTTCCATACTAGCTAGAAATCTTTATGTATGAAGAGATAGAGTAAGAATACTAGATAACTAAAATCATATCAAAAAGTACTGAACATGGTTTCTTGAAAGTAGCTTTACTTTCCTTTCACGCTAAGAGGGAGGAAGAGAAGGAGGAAGGTAGGGAGAGAGAGGGAGAGAAGGGGAGAGAAAGAGAGAAAGAGAGAGAAAAATTATGCTTGTAAAAATTTCCCTACAGTAAAAAAGGCAATGAAACCTCATCATTTAGAATCATTATTTAGGGGAAAGTTAAAATTAATTATTACATTATTTAGGAGAGGAAAAAACTGTGAAGAGTTTGATATCTATAGTAGGAAAAAAAGAAGACATGATATCAATGGATTACAAATTTAAAAATTATATGGAAGCAACCTGAAACAAAACTGTGAGAATAAAATGAGAAGAGTGTGATAAACAAGAGTCAAAAAGGAAATTAACAACACAATATTAAACTTCATATGCAAAAACACCACGGAAAACTAAATACCTGACCCCAAGGAATAACTTGAAAAGCTATTACAAAACTTACTAAAAGCAAATGAAAAAGCAAAAAAACACTCCAAAGGAACATGAACATTTGGAATAAAATGACTATTAAAAATCTACTGAAACTAGAAAAAATCTATGGAGAACTTAAACAAGATCATAATGCTCTAGGAAAAATGAATAAAAAGATAGCATACAACAACAAATTTTTAAATGCCCTACAGGCCCCAGGCAAACAGACTCCTTACAAAAACAAAATCTCTGACTTAAACTCTATCAAAAAGGGAAGAAGAGAGTCACAGTGACATCCTTTGAGAAAATGAATTGGTCTAAAACACACAGTTGCATCTTCCACTGATGAAGGTAGAATAAATGAATTCTAAGGTATGCAAATTGTCATAAAATAAATCTTTCTTTAAACCAATAAGTGTTTAATACAGTTAGACTTTTCCGGTTTAATACCTACTCCGGATGACTTCAAAGTGATAAAATTGAAGAAGAGACATCCAAGTGCAGGAATAACATAGACCTTTAATATGCAGGATCTGAAAAGATCTTCACCATGACACACCATAGTCAAACTTTAAAAAGTGAAACAAAGAAATGATTCTACAATGTGCACATAAGAAATGTCACATTACATTCAGAGGATCTTTAATTACATTCACAGCTGATTTCTCATCAGAAACCTAACAACTAGGAGAGGATAAAGAGACATAGTCCAAGTCCTAAAAGAAGAACAAGTCAACAAACTTGACTATACAACAAAACTCTCATTTATAAATGAAGGTGAACTAAAGACCATCCATAAGAAAGAGAAATTGACAAAATGTCACCGCCTATTCAGCTTTACAAGTGATAATTAAAAATGTAAATGATAGCCATCATCATGAAAGGATGTGAAGGCAGAAAATCTCCTAGTAAAAGTAGGAGCAAACCCAGAAACAAACAATAGGAATATTTACAGAAAAATGGCAGGACCAAGTAATTACTTATCATCAATAAATTGCAATGTAAATTGCCTAAACTCTCCAGTTAAAAGATACAGACTGCCTAGATGGATTAAAAAAACAAGACCCATCTATTTGCTACCTACAAGAAACATATCTCACCAAGATACACACAGAATAAAAAAGGTGTTTCATACTATTAAAAAATGAAAAATGGTTCTGGTGCCGCAGCTCACTAGGCTAATCCTCCACCTGCGGTGCGGCACCCCGGGCTTTAGCCCTGGTCTGGGTGCTGAATTCTGTCCCGGTTGCTCCTCTTCCAGTCCAGCTCTCTGCTGTGGCCTGAGAGTGCAGTGGAGGATGGCTCAAGTCCTTAGGCCCTGCACCTGCATGGGAAACCAGGAGAAGCACCTGGCTCCTGGCTTCGGATCAGCGCGGCATGCTGGCCGCAGGCAGCAGCCATTGGGGAGTAAACCAACGGAAAAAGGAAGACCTTTCTCTCTGTCTATCTCTCTCACTGTCCACTCTACCTCTCAAAAAAAAAAAAAAAAGAAATGAAAATGGGCAGTAATACCCATATGAATATAAGCAAAATGTGCATTAATACAAAAATTGTTAAACAAGACTAAGAAGGGCATTATGCAATGATTATGGGATCAATTCAATAGGAAGATGAGAATGTAATAAATGTATATGCACACATTACATGGGCACCTGGCTATGTAAAGCAAATGGTAACAGAACTAAGGGAGACATAGGTTCCTAAACAATAATAATGTTGGACTCCCACTTTTACCAATGGACAGGTCAACTAGACAAAAAAAAATCAGTACAGAAACAACAGAGAAAATCTATAGTACTGACGAAATAGAATAATTCATATCTACAGAACATTTCCCACAGCTATGGTGCATGGAACTTTCTCTAGGATATATCACATGCTAAGCCATAAAACAAATATGAACAAATTTCAGAAACTGAAACCATAACATGTATCCTTTCTGACCACAGTGGCAAAAAGCTGGCAACTAACAACTTAAGAAACTCTAGAAAATATGTAAACACATGGAGATCGAACAAACATGCTCTTGGCTGAAAAATGGGTCATAGAAGAAATGAAAATAGAAATTTTTAAATTCCCGGAAATAAATGTAGATGACAACACAACATATCAAAATTTATGGTATTCAGAAAAAGTGGTGTTAAGAAGAAAGTTTACAGAAATTAGTGCCTACATCAAAAACTTGGAAAAGCATCAAATAAATGAAATAACAATGCATCTCAGGGACCTAGAAAAACAAGAATAATCAAATGCGAATTTCTTCCTACTAATTAACAATTAGTAGGAGGACAGAAATAATAGTAATTAGAGAATAAACATTGAAACAAAAAACATTACAAAAGATCAGTAAAATGAAGAGTTGTTCTTTTGGGAAAAAAATAAAATTGATACACCATTGGCCCAATTAACCAAAAAAGGGAGATGAAAATTAATAAAACCAGAGATGAAAAATGAGATGTTATAGCAAAGAACACAGAAGTAAAGAGAATCATCAGGAATTACTATAAACAGCTATATGCCAACAATTTGGAAAATCTAGAAGAAATGGGTGGCTTTTTGGACACATACAATCTACCAAAACTGGGGGCTGGCATTGTGGCACAGTAGGTTAATCCTCCACCTGTGGCGCCAGCACCCTATATGGGTACTGGTTCTAATTCTGGCTGCCCATGTTCCACTCCAGCTCTGCTATGGCCTGGGAAAGCAGTAGACGATGGCCCAAGTGCTTAGGCCCCTGCACCTGTGTGGAAGACCAGGAAGAAGCTCCTGACTCCTGGATTCGGATCATTGCAGCCATCTGAGAATGAACCAATGGAAGGAAGTCCTTTCTCTCTGCCTCTCTATCTCACTGTCTATAACTCTAACTCTCAAATAAATAAAACCTTAAAAAATCTACCAAAACTGAATCATGAAGACATAGAAAACCTAAATAGACCAAAAAACAAGACAGGTACTTAATCTGTAATAAAGACCCTACCAATAAGGTAAAGCCCAGGACTTGATTACTTCACCACTGAATTCTACTAAACTTTTAAGAACTGATCCCAATTCTTCTCAAACTAGTCATAACAATTGAAAGGGAGGGAATCCTTCCAAACTCTTTCAATGAGGCCAGCAAAACCTTAATTCCAGGAGAGGAAAACATGGAAGAAAGGAGAACTGTAGATCAATATCCCTAATGAACATAGATGAAAAATCCTCAATAAATTACTAGCTAATTGAATCTAACAACACATCTGAAAGATCATCCATCTGGACAAAGTGACATTTATCCTAGGGAGGCAGAGATGGCTAAACATTCACACTCAATAAACGTGATACATCACAATAACAAATTGTAGAATAAAAAAACCATACAACTACTTCAACACATGTAGAGAAAGCATCTGATAAAATGCAACATCTTTCATGATAAAAACCTTCAGCAAACTGGTTATAGAAGGAATATTCCTCAACACAATCCAAGCAATTTACAACAAACCCACAGACAGCATCCTGTTGAATGGAGAAAATTGGGAAGCATTTTCACTAAGATAGGTAATCAGACAGGAACGCCCACTCTCAACATGGCTATTCCATACCCTTCTGGCAGATATAACTAGAGATAATAGGCAGTAAAAGACATCAAAGGGATACAAATTGGAAAAGAGGAAGCACATTATCCTTGTTTGCAGATGACATGATCCTAAACATAGGGGAACCACAACACTCCACTAAGATATGGAAATCATAAGAGTTTGATAAAGTTGTGGGATATAAAATCAGTATACTAAAATCAATAGCCTGAGTATTTATAAACAATGCTATGGCTGAGAAAAGAACTTGTAACATCAGTCCCATTTGCAATAGCTGCAAAAAAAAAAAAACTGAAATACCCTGGGATAAATTTTTCCAAGGATGTAAGATATCCCCAAAGTGAAATTTTAAAAATATCAAAGAAAGAAATAGCACAAAAAATGGGAGAATCTCCCATGTTTGTGGACTGAAAGAATTAATATCATCAAAATGTCTATACTACAATTCACAGATTCTGTATGATCCCAATAAAAATAGCAAGTGTATTCTTCTCAGGTCTATAGAAACAGTGCCAAAATTCATTTGGTAACACAAGAGACCTCTCACAACTAAAGCAATCTTAAAAAAACAAAAAGAAACCGGAGGTATCACAATACCAGATTTCAAGACATACCACATGGCTGTTATAATCAAAGCAACCTGGCACTGACACAAAAATAGACATGTAGACAAACAGAACAGAATAGAAATCCCAGAAATTAATCCATGCAGCTATAATCAACTTGTATAATCAACCATTATGGAAGGCAGTATGGAGATTCCTGAGAAATCTCAAAGTAGAACCCCCAGATTTTCCAGTCATCCCACTCCTGGGATTTACCCTAACAAAATGAAATCAGCATATTGAAGAGTGATCTGCACCCCATATTTATTGCAGCTCAATTCCCAAGAGCTAAACTATGGAATCCATCTGGATGTCCATCCACTGATGACTGGATAACGAAAATGTGGTATGTATATAAACGTGCAATATTACTTAGCCATAAAAAAGAATGAAATCCTATTATTCACAACAAAATGGAAGCAACTGATGACCATTAGACTAAGTCAAATAAGCCAGTCCCCAAAAGACAAACATCATGTTTTCTCAAACATATAGTAGTTAAAAGATATACAAGGGCCATAACTGTGGTGTGGTGGGCTAAGCCTCTGCCTGCGTTGCCAGCATCCCATATGGGTGCAGGTTCATGTCACAGCTGTTCCTCTTCTGATCCAGGTCTGCTATGGTCTGGAAAAGCAGTAGAGGAAGACCCAAGCACTTGGGCACCTGCACCAATGTGGGAGACCTGCAGGAAGCTCCTGGCTCATGGCTTCAGATCAGCCCAGCTCCAGCCATTCTGGCCATTTGGAGAATGAACCATCAAATGGAAGACCACTCTCCCTGTCTCTCCCTCTGTCAGTAACTCTGCCTCTCAAATAAATATTTAAAAACATATACACAAAAATGTGTAAGAACAAAATGGACATCTTGGATTTTATTCTTAGACCTTATTCATATTTCTGTGGACTTTCTACTTTTCACTTGTTGAATATGATGGTTAGTGGCGCACTGAGCCTCTGATTATACAGGGGACTGAAATTATGTTTTTGCAAAAATTAAAGAAAAAAAGGAAGGAAGGAAGGAAGGGGAAAGAGGGATAGAGGGAAGTATGGTTATCAATTATACCTACGAAACACATGAAGATTGCCAAATTGTTAATAAAAATTTTAAAAAGAACTGAAAGACACAGGTTTTAGAACTGTTGAAATTATTAATAGTAATAGCTGTTAACACTTATTTAGCTCTCATTTGTGTCCAGTACTTCAGATTATTATCTCAACTTATCTTCACAATTGCCTTTGATTTAAATAATATGATCTCTCCTCACTTACAGGGAATACACTGAGGCTTATGGATATTAAACATTTTCTGCAAGATTGCTACAGCTAATAAACATCTTGCTTCGGTCACAGTTACACTAAGCATTTTCCTCACTAGGATTGAAATACATGAAGTTCAGATGCACTAACTGTAATCTGGTATCAATCTGAATTCTGCAATTACTGTTCTACTTTTACTTCTTTGACAGGTGTGTTCCTTTACTTCGTAATTCATACATTATGTACTGAAACATACAACTTCTTTTAACAGTAAAGAAACTATTCTTTCCAAAAAGGGTTGATCATGGCTATTTTGTATAAAGCTTTCCCAATGATAGGTGTTTTTCTAGTAATTTACACAAATTAATAAATCCATCTCCATTGTATAAAGAAGAACAAAGAAGTCAAAGAATTTGTCCAAGGTTTCTTTTTTTTTAGCTTTTATTTAATAAATATAACTTGCCAAAGTACAGCTTATGGATTACAATGGCTTCCCCCCCCCATAACTTCCCTCACACCCACAACCATCCCATCCCCCACATCCTCTCTCATCCCATTCCATTTGCATCAAGATTCATTTTCAATTCTCTTTATATACAGAAGATCAGTTTAGCATACATTAAGTAAAGATTTCAACAGTTTGCTCCCACACAGAAACATAAAGTGTAAAATACTGTTTGAGTACTAGTTATACCATTAATTCACATTGCACAACACATTAAGGACAGAGATCCTACATGAGGAGTAAGTGCACAGTGACTCCTGTTGCTGACTTAACAAATTGAGACTCTTGTTTATGGCATCAGTAATCTCCCTAGGCTCTTGTCATGAGTTTCCAAGGCTATGGAAGCCTTTTGAGTTCGCCAATTTCGATCTTATTTAGACAAGGTCATAGTCAAAGTGGAAGTTCTCTCCTCCCTTCAGAGAAAGGTACCTCCTTCTTTGATGGCCCATTCTTTCTACTGGGATCTCACTTGCAGAGATCTTTCATTTAGGTTTGGTTTTTTTGTTTTGTTTTGTTTTGTTTTGTTTTGTTTTGTTGCCAGTGTGTCTTGGCTTTCCATGCCTGAAATACTCTCATGGGCTTTTCAGACACATCCGAATGCCTTAAGGGCTGATTCTGAGGCCAGAGTGCTGTTTAGGACATCTGCCATTCTATGAGTCTGCTGTGTATCCCTCTTCCCATGTTGGATCGTTCTCTCTCTTTTTCATTCTATCAGTTAGTATTAGCAGACACTAGTCTTGTTTGTGTGATCCCTTTGACTCTTAGACCTATCAGTGTGATCAATTGTGAACTGCAATTGTTCACTTGGACTAGTGAGATGGCATTGGTACATGCCACCTTGATGGGATTGAATTGGAATCCCCTGGCACGTGTCTAACTCTACCATTTGGGGCAAGTCCGATTGAGCATGTCCCCAACTGTACACCTCCTCCCTCTCTTATTCCCACTCTTATATTTAACAGAGATCACTTTTCAGTTAAATTTAAACACCTAAGAATAATCTCGATATAATCTTAACCCCTATGCTAAAAATGATTCCGTTAAAATTGGTGAGGTGCTAAAGGAAATTTTTGTTCACAAAATCAGAATTATGTAGATAAAATCATCATCATTTCCAAAAAACTTGTGAAATATCATTCATGTTTTAAAAGCTTATGTTTGTGGGCTGGCGCTGTGGTGTAGGGGGTAAAGCCACCACCTGCAGTGCCAGCATTCCATATGGGTGTCACTTTAAGACCCAGCTGCTCCATTTCCAATCCAGCTCTCTGCTATGGCCTGGGAAAGCAGCAGAAGATGGCTCATGTCCTTGGGCCCCTGCACCCATGTGGGAGACCTGGAGGATCACCTAGCTCCTGGCTTCAGATTGGTACAGTTCCGGCCATTGCAGCCAATTGGGGAGTGAACCAGTGAATGGAAGACCTCTCTCTCTGCCTCTCCTCTCTCTGTGTAACTCTGACTTTCAAATAAAATAAATAAATCTTTTTTTTTTTAAAAAAAAGCTTGTGGTGATTAATTTGATTCTTTGAGTCATAATTAAGCCAAAGCTGATAAATCACAAGAATATCCTCTTTCAACAAACCCCAATGTAAAGCCTCTTTCATCAGGAACATCTTCAAGTAACTATTCTTTGCAATAGTAATACAACAGATAATCCCACATGCATAGAAAAACAAAATCAGAGCATACATTACAAAGTTGAGGATATATCTGGTCATTGATCTCTGGGTGTTTTATCCTTCTTCCTACCTACATTTTTCAAACTTTATAGCTTCCCCTCTAAATTAGTAAAAAAAAAAAAAAGTGTGAGTATAGTAAGTGAGGGTATTTCAAAACATTCTTGGAGAAATGGGATTATAAAAGTTAAGCTGACTTGAGTGCAAAAATCTGAGTTCATACATACATTTTTGATAATATAGATTTTCCACAAACTTTCAGAAGACCCTCAAATGTATGGAATTCAATATATTTCATGTTAAGAGAAACTTATGATTTAATTATATTTGCCCATGAACATTTTGAACTACCCTTCTATAATTACAACTGGACCAAAAACCAAAATGATTCAAGGAAAAACTGAAAAGAAAGGAAGAAAGTACTTAATGATTATTACTGAGTGGTATGGCTATAGGTGAATTTTTCTTTAAGTATGTTTTCAAAGTTGTTTATGCCCAAAATTATAATATTCTATTTTTGTAATGGAAAAAGTATTTAAAATAAATAGGTTGTTTTCAATGCAGTGGCCTCCCAGTGAAACCATGGATATTCAGAATCTGCTCATGCTCTGCCTCCTATCGTGGGCAGCCTTAGGGTTGGGTTCCACTTTGTGGTTTGCTCTGACAGCAAACATTACTTGTGGTGGTAAGTCTCCTATTATGCCCAACCACACTGAAAAACCCTCAAGGGTTTTAAAAATTCAAATATGCCATATTTAACTGAATCCTATTTAAATAATCTTTCCCATATTTAATTTTAATCATTTTTTACAAAGGAAATAATTTATTAAACTAGATACTGAATTTTATATACTCTTATATGTGTTTGAAATATGTATTAGATTTTAAAATTATCTGGAATCAAGCAAATGATGCAAATTCTATATTATTTCTACTGAATATTTTACTCAATCCTTAGTCACTAATAAATAAAACTTTTTAATTTTAATATTAAAAGTATTTAACAAATATGTCAGACATAATGCTAAGGGAAAAGAAATGTTTGAATTCCTTTAAATGAAGAAAAAAAACCAAAAACCTCTAGCTTCATTCTTCTTTAATGAAAATGAAGAATAAGTGAAATAGTCCTAAGTGCTAATATTATACTTATGCAAGAAATCAAGAATAAATATTTGTGCCGAATAAAATAAAAGTCATACCTTTAATCATATAATCTTTAATCACATTTAATCATATACTAAGAAACAGTGGTTGCTATTTTGTCTTGCCTCACAATCACCACTCTTTCAATGGGATGCTCTTCTATAACCTAGAATTTAGTGATCAATCAAGCATTAAATGAAAGTCTTAGAATAATCATCTAAATTTAGTTTCAAAGGCGGTGCAAATCCCTGTATAATCATTACGACTGTAGCATTTGGCATAAGTTTCTCATCTATATAGTGAGTGATATCATTAATTATATGTAATCTATGAATAAAGGAACCTATATAACTTATTCTGATACAAAATAATGTAAAAATAATGCATTAAGATTTTGAGATAATAATATGCTTAAATCTGAATGATACGTTTGGACATCAGGGAGGGAAAGAAAGGTAGAAGAGACAGGGCTGAGTGGAGAGAGGTGGTAGTCGGCATATTGGAATAAGAATAGTTACTCGGTATAACTATTCATTGATTTATCTATTTAAAAATAATTTTGAATGATCTAGCAAGCATTAATATGTAAAGATAAACAAAGCCACCGAGCTTCTAGCCCCAAGAGAATTCATATTTCCTACTTAGCAGATACATACAGTATAAGCCATTGTTCCTAACCCTATTACCTTTTGCCTAAAACTTGCCAATCAAAGATGAGACATCTAGGTCTTTTGGAAATCATTAGAAGTGTTGAGTAATGTTAATGTCCTATGTTTCTCTGTAGCAAAAATCTAGAAGATGGGATTTGGAAGGCTCTCCTTATAATAAATATTAAATGTTTTAAAAGATAGATCTATTTACCATGATTGAATATTACACAATACATACATGTGTCAAAACATCATATAGTACCCCATAAATATGTACTTTTTTTGTTAGAAATGTTTAAATAGATACAAAGAAAAACTGTCATTCTTCAAAACAGTCCTTGCAAATTTTATTCCAGTCATTAACTAAAGACATAGCTCTTTTTAAAGAAAATAATCCTGACACTTGAGCAGTTCAAAGATTTTTATAATATATTATTTCTTTCTTCTATTTCTTTGGCAATTTTGATCTCCTTAATTGGTCTAATGAGTTCTTTGTCCAATTCATTCTCCCTATTGTCAGCACTAAATTTATCTTCCAAACTAGCATATCTGCTAATGGAGTTCCCTTTTTAGATCATGCATAATAACATATTGGATTCAAATCCAGTTGCTATCTATCTCCTCTTGAATTGGTATATCCTGAACGCTCCACATGTATGTGACAGCTGCTCTTCCCCAATTACACACTGCCCTTGTCCACCTGCAGTCTTACACAAATGTTGTCTTCCTCTGAGGTCACCTCTTTCTGAATTCATCCATTAGTTCAATTACCCTGGAACCCATCATCTCCAAGGAACCGCTAAGCCACTAAGCAGAATTAACTCCTTCCTCATCAATTTTGGGACATGATTTGAACCTCATTAACTATTTCCTTTCTTCTCCTAAACAAAAACCCCTTTCTCTTAGATTAAATCCAGTTCCTTCTATCATAGATCCCTGTGTCAGAATTACACTAAAATGTACCCAAAAGTGTCCTGTATGACCTTTTATGTCTTTTTTTTTCTTTGAGGGCAGTGGAAATGGTGATCACATATGACCAGTAGAATTGGCTAAGGAGAGAAGACACACATTCTAAAATCAAACTGCAAAAGAATCTGTTATAGCTTACTAGAAAAGACATCCTCTGGCCTTGAAGTCCAGTAGCACGTTTTGAAAGGGCCTGTGCAACAGTGTTGTAGAAAGGAACTTTGGATAATCTCTAAGAATTAAGCATGAACTTGAGGTGCCAACCAGTAGGAAAATAGAGACCTCAATCCTACATGCAGAGGAACGGAAATCTACCAGTCATAACACAAGTTGAGCTTCAGAAAGGACCACACTGACCAATACTCTCATTTCAACCTAATGAGACTAAGATCCTGAGCCAAGCACCCAGGTAACCTATGTCCAGACTTCTGGTTCATAGAAACGGATACCATATAATGACTGTATGTTGCTCTCAGCCGCTAAGTTTGGGGTGCGCGGTTATGCAGCAATAGAAAGCAACTGTAAGACCACAACTTTTCCTGACCGTTTCCCTTATTTCACAAGAACTTGGCCAGTCAGACTCTTTCTGATCTTCTCTTCACTGATTTTGAATAGACAGATCACTCTGCCTGGCGTACTTTGCCCCCTCCCCTGGATAGCTGGCTCCTTCCAGATCTGTAATCACCTTTTAGGGTACCTTGTCTCAAATTCCTGTTCCTTGTCCCCATTATGGCTTAGAACTCAATCTACTTCCTGTATGGCATCCATCAATGCATGATTTATTTATTCATCTACTAATATACTTCTGTCTGGATCCTCACCCAAAATATAAGACTTCTGAAAGCAATAAAGTATATGGGTGTTACACAGTGTTGTACATCCAGCATCAAACCTGACATACAGTGCCTTCTTAATAAGCAGGAGCAGGTGCTAATAGGATGAGAGAAGCCAGCGCCGTGGCTCACTTGGTTAATTCTCTGCCTGCAGTACTGGCATCCCATATGGGTGCCGGGTTCTAGTCCTGGTTGCTCCTATTCCAGTCCAGCTCTCTGCTGTGGTCCCGGGAGGGCAGTGGAGGATGGCCCAAGTGTTTGGGCCCCTGCACCTGCATGGGAGACCAGGAGGGAGCACTTGGCTCCTGGCTTTGGATCAGTGCAGTGCTAGCCATGGCAGCAATTTGGGGAGTGAACCAATGGAAGGAAGATCTTTCTCGGTCTCTCTTACTGACTGTAACTCTACCTGTCAAATAAAAAAAAAAGGATGAGAGAAGAGGAAAGATTATGCAGAGACTCACCGATAATGATTACAAATTTGTTTAAGGCAGGAGTGGACAGTAATATACAGGTTATTTAAAACACCTACTCTGGTGTGATGTAGACTTGATAACTTCCCTAGTGATGCAGTACATTTAAGACATTAATGGGGTATGACTGAGTTAGATATAGGGAGTGAAGAAATGACAACCTGTTTATGTATGACAGGGGTGGGTACATGGGTAGGTAGACAAATGGAAGACCTCTTTCTTTCTGATTCTCCTCTCTCTGTGTAATTCTGACTTTCAAATAATAAATCAATCTTTAAAAAAAAAAGAATGAATGCTGAGACACACAGTTCACTCAGAGTGTTGACTTGTTTTAATCGAAAACTGAAGCAGGTAAAGTGATTTCCCAAATTTGTAACTTGGATGGTTGAGAGTGACAGTCACTAAAATTCACAGGACAGAAAGAGAATTGGTTCATGAATTTCTGATCTGCACAGAGATACTTGTGCAGCCCTTCAAATAAACTCTCAGTTGCTAGAATTACAACTGTTGACATAAAAACAGTTCTTTGTAAACAATAAATGTCATATACATTATTTATTTTGAATTATTAAATTAAAACTAATGTACCTTTATAATTTTTTAAAGATTTATTTATTTTACTTGAAAGTCAGAGTTACACAGAGAAGGAGAGGCAGAGGAGAGAGAGAATCTTCCATCCATTGGTACACTCCCCAGTTGGCCACAATGGTCAGAGCTACGCTAATCCAAAGCCAGGAGCTTCTTCCACGTCTCCCATATGGGTACAAGGGCCCAAGAGCTTGGGCCATTTTCTACTTCTATCCCAGGCCATAGCAGAGAGCTGGATAGGAAATGGAGCAGCCAGGACTAGAACTGGCACTGCATGCAGCAATTTTACCCCTACGCCACAGCGCCGGCCCCTTTTATAATTTTAATATAATGAATTTTGGAAAAGCATTTTAAGGGAAAAATACTTGACAGGAAAGAAAATCCAGAAAAAAAAAAGCAGAATAGAAGTTTGGTCTACTTCTGGGATGCCCTGGATTACAATGATTTTTTTCAATGTCTCATTTCTTTTTCTGCTCCAAAATGTAACTTGACTATTATTTAGTGGTGATATAATCCACGTTCTTCTAATTTTATTAAAATCATTGAAATACAAAAATTATCAAGTAATTCCAGGAATTTGTAAGAACCATAACAGACTGAGTTAAAAAGTAAAATCTTTATTAAATTGCCCTGGAGATACTTTCTTACAGTGCAATTTAAACAAAATCAAAGCGCACATGGTACCGTTTTAACCTCTGTTGGGGACATGATGATTTAACAAAAATGAGCACCAGATGTTCCATGTGGACTTGGACTTCTTATAAATACTACCTCATATCCACTAAAACCAATCATAATACATTGATATCCTAAGATACATGTGTAATAAAATATATCTATGTGTGTGTATATATATGTGTATATATATATATGTGTATGTATATATATATAAAGTTACTTTAATAACTGAAAACTCATAAGAAAATACATGTGTATATACACACATGCATGTATATAAACACACAAACACAACATGCAAAGAATTGTTGCCTACTAGTTGCACCTTATTCAGCAACAATATAGAGCTGGAGTTTGTCAGAAAGCTTGCATGAAAGGGACTGACATGATCAAAATTGTTTTTCCTAACTGCCAACAGACTGAAGGATGTCTTAGAGTATCTTATTTCTTAGCTATTCTGCCAAAACTCAATGCTGTGCAATTATCAATTTGGAGATATATTTTTAGTCAACATTTCATTTTAATTAGCTACAGCAGAGTCAGCGCTGATCCCATCTAATGAGATACTCCCACCCTCACAGTATGATGTTTTTTTTCCTGGTCTGGCATTAGGAATGAAGACCCATAAACTAAACCTGCAGATGAAAACAATATTTGAAAGTGAGGAAAGAAAGTAATTGAACAATTTGGAAGATATCACATAGGAAGAATTGAGAGAACTTAGAATAAACTTTGAGGAAGGAGCAGCTGTCAACAATGCCAACAGGATTTCCAGTTTGGGAGCCTGGGTAAGTGGTCGATTCATGAATTGAGATAGGAAATAAAGGACACTCTATAATTTGGGGAGTGGAGCAAACAGCAGAGAAATGAGTTAAGTGTTAGTCATAAGGAGTTGTCAAGACTTTACTGCTAGAAAAACTAACACTATCTCACCTAAAATATTTTCATTACTCAGTTCTGAGAACTCAGTGCATAAAGAATCCAATAAGTTTATATACTGGAGCAGATAAGTTGCTCATTTTTTTAAAGGCAAGTAGAATGGGCATTTGGTGCCACTTCTTGGGCACCTACATTTCATATCTGAGTGTCAGGGTCCCAGTCCTGGCTCTGCTCTCCACTCCAACTTCCTGTTAATGTGCACTCTTGGAGGTGGTAGTAAGGGTTCAAGTACTTGGATCCCTGACACTCATGTAGAAGACCACCACGATTAAGTCTCTGGCTTTTGATTTTGGCTTGGCCCTGGTAGCTGTGAGCACCTGGAGAGTGAATTACCAGAAGAGAGAACTGTTTCTGTGTGTGTTTAAATTTTTAAATTCAGAATGTCATGAGTTGGGAGTGGAGGGAAAGATAATATCTTCCATCCACTGGTTCACTCCCAGGGGCTGGGCTAAGCCAAAGCCATGAGTAAAGAGCTTCATCCAGGTCTCCCACATGGGTGGTAGGTCCCCAAACACGTGAGGCTTTTCCCAAGCCATTAATAGGGAGATGAGTCAGAAACACAGCAGCCAGGACACAAACCAGCATCCATATGAGATGCCCCTGTCCCAGGCAGTGGCTTTACCCGCTATACCACAATGCAAGGCCCTATCTGCCATTTAAATAAATGAAATACATATACTTTTGAAAATTTATAAAAGGCAGCCAAAAAGAGCTATAAATTAAAATCTACTCAATTCCTACTTACTATGCAACAAAGGGTAAAAAAACAGTATAACCTAAATAATAACGACATATGAATGAAGCTTACTGTCAGCACAACTACAGACAATGGAATTCTTCAGGTTAATAAAATCAGTGTGCCATAGCATAGCCTAATAATCCACTGCTACCATAACACTGTTACTGACCTAAGGCTGAATCGTAAAATGTAGTAACAAATTTAAGAGAAATCCTACACATCTGATTTCAATTATATTTCAGACCAAATTAGATACACAATACTTTTTCTTGATTTTTCCCATAATCCATAGGCAAATAAATGATACTGTTAAAGTACCCACTGACTTTATTTGTAGGTGTTCTACATACATGATTATTTGCATATGTATGCTGTCTGTGTGAAACGTGGGTTACTAAAATACTTTTATTAGTTTATCTAAACTATAATATATATGCATTTGTCATTCTTACCAAAATATACATGTCTATGGTGCTACACTTGCATATAGCAGCTACCCAGAAAAAACAGTTCCTTTTCTTGGCCCAAAGTATACAAGGGTTACAACTTATTTGAGGGGGATTTTTTTAAGGTATACAAATTCCATGTATTTCATAAACACAAATTCAGGAACATAGTGATACTTCCCACCCTACCCTGCCTCCCACCCATTCTTCCACCCTTCTTCCTTCTCCTACTTCTATTCCCACTGTTAATTTTTACAAGGATCTATTTTCAGTTTGCTTCATACTCATAAGAATAACTCTACACCAAATAGAATTCAACAAGTAGTATGTGTACCAGTGAACAGATTAGAGACCCCAAACATTAATACACACTTCTACAACCAACTAACATTTCACAAAGGAGCTCAATTCACACCGAAGAGAAAGGACAGTTTCTTCAACAAATGGTGTTGGGAAAATCAGATCTCTATATGCAGCAGTATGTAACAAAAGTCCTATTTTACATGCTAAACAAAAATCAACTCACAATGGATAATGGATCTACATCTAAGACCTGAAACCATCAATTTGCTCGAGGAAATACTTGGGAAAAACTCTGCCAAACATTGGCATAGGCAAACACTTCTTGGGAAAATACCAGAACCACAGGCAATAAAAGCAAAATTAAAAAATGGGATTACATTAAGCTAAGAAGTTTCTGAACAGCAAAACAATATATAATATAAAGAGCCAACAGACAGAATGGAACAACATATTTTCAAACTACACATCTGATAAGGGATTAACATCCAAATATATAAAGAACTCAATAAGTTTAACAACAAAACAAATAATCAGACTATGATAGGAACAGGCATTTTTCAAAGGATGGAATACAAATAGCTAAGAGACACAAGAACAAATTCTCAGGATAACTAGCCATCAGGGAAATGCAAATAAAAACCACAATGTGGTTTCAGCTCACCACAGTTAGAATGGCTCTCATACAGAAATCAAAAAACAATAAACACTGGTGAGGATCCAGGAAAAAGGTACCTTAATCCACTGCTGTATGACTGCAAACTAGTACAGCCATTGCAGGAACAGTATGGAGATACATATCCCACTCTCAGGGAATTCACCCAAAGGAAATTTTATCTACTTATGAAAAAGTAATCTGTATCACCATGTTCATTGCAGCTCAATTCACAATACCGAAGATATGGAATCAACCCAGATGTCTATCAACTGATGGCTGGATAATAAAACTACTGTGTGTGTGTGTGTGTGTGTGTATATAAATATATATGTGTGTGTGTGTATATGTATATATATATATATATATGTGTATGTATATGTATATATATATACATATATATATTATCCAGCCATGCTATATATATTTATGTAGTATGGAATAATACTTATCTATAAAAAAGAATGAGATACTGTCTTTTACAATAAAATAGATGCTATTAGAAACCACTATACTTAGTAAAATAAGCCAGCCCCCAAAACACAAGTATCTTATGTTTTTTCTGATTTGTGGTAAGTAAAAGTACAAAACAATACAACGTGTAGGAGTGAAATTACCCAAACAAAAAAGAATTATTTGTACCCTCATGTTTATTGCAGATCAATTTATAATAGCTAAGATATGGAATCAACCCACATGTCCATAAACTTATGACTAGATAAAGAAAATGTGATATGCACACGCGCACACAGACACACTATGGAATACTACTCAGCCATAAAAAAGAATGAAGTGCTATCTTTTTCAACAAAATGGATGCAACTAGAAACCATTATGCATTATGTTTAGTGAAATAAGCTAGTCTGAAACAGATAAATATCATGTTTTCTGATATGTGACAGTTAAAATAGAATACCAAAAAATGTGTAGAAATGAAATGGTCATTTTGGGATATGATTGTTGCTTTTAGTTCTTGTTTATACTCCTACAGAATTGTGGTCATGGTCTTCCTACTTTTTACTTCTTGAATATTATGATTAGTGTGAAATAAGCCTGTGAATATTCAGTAGATTAAAATTATGGTTTTGCAAAACTGATGGAGAGACCAGAGAGAGGGAATGGGATTGGAGGGAGCATGGGCGTGAGTGAAGTGTGGCTGTCTTCTGGGAACTGTACCTATGGAATACATAAAATCAGTTTTATTTATATTGATAAAAATTAAAAAGATAAAGAAATACATGAAATTTTTCCTCTTATATAAACTGAAAATGTCTTAAAAGCTTTCTCAATGTAATTGATTGCTCTTGGTACAGCCAGACTTGGTTAACTAGAATCAGTTTGCAAATATTCTGTTCGTTTAATTGTGTGTAAAAATTGGAAATTTAATGGTATATTAGTTTCAACTGTCTAGTTACTATTTAAGTATAACAGGCAATAAAATGATGAAAACAGACACTTCAAGCTTAGATTAATAGGGTCTTATTAACTTTTTCCTATGTATTAAAATATATGTTTTTTTAATTATTTATTTGAGAGGTAGAGTTACAGATAGAGGCAGAGACAGAGAGAAGGGTCTTCTATCTACTGCTCCACTCCCCAAGTGGCCAAAACAGCCTGAACTGAGCAAATTCAAAGCTAGGAGTCAGGAGCTTCTTCCAGGTATCCCACGAGGGGACAGGGACCCAAGCACTTGGGCATCTTCTGCTGCTTTCCCAGGCCACAGCAGAGAGCTGGATCTAAAGAGGAGCAGCCAGGACAGGAACCAGCACCCGAATGGGATGTCAGTGGTGCAGATAGAGGCTTAACCTACTGTGTCACAGCAGTAGCCCCTAAAATAAATGTCTGATTCACTGTCTTTAGATGAAATTTTGTTCTGAACTGATAGTAGGTAAAATTATTTATGATTGTTTTTCAACAAAGGGATCTACATTTTTGTATCTCCCACAATAAGCAGCCTATAATAAATTAAACATTACAGACAAGTGAAGTTCATCTCAAGGTCACTTTCCCCTGATAGATAACTGCTCAGTGCTAGTATCACATAACTGACTTCCCCAAGTGCCGTGCTGGTGTGCACCTGATGTTCTAATAGTGATTCATTTACCTTGTTTTCATGCTCAATAATGAAGCTAATACGGGGTATGAAAACTACTAACAAGATCTACCTAAGAAAATTATTACCACTCATAAAAATCTATAATTATGTCACTAATGAGATTTTGAAAGGCTTAATGAATCCTTGGAATCCTGCCTTATAAATAGTCAAACTGTCACTCATTCATAGGTGAAAGTTAATCTTTGATGAGGACACACAGAAAACAGTCAACTTCTTCTAGATGTTCAAGGTACTTGTGCTTGAACTCCAACTAGTTCATAAATATTTCTTGAGGCAGATTTTTTATTCTCACATATTTCTCTATTTGTGGTTAATGGTGTAAAACTTTCACTGTTTCAAATGTCAAATTATCAGTTCTTTTCCATACTTCTTGACAATTGCTACTGTCTATATTATTTAAAATCATTTGCAGAGTGTGGCAAAATTGAATAGTTACTTTCCACTAAAGGTTTTGGACAAATATGTATTTCTTTGAGTCACTTTTTGTTCTTAGGATGGAGTACTGGATGATAACACACTGCAAGAGATTATTATGAAATGACAAGCATCTATTAGGGTACATACTGCTTTTCATAATAATATGTATTTCTTGAATACCTACTGTGAGTATTACACTGCATTTGATATTATGGCAGTAAATAGTGTGTGGAGAAGTCAAGTTCCTGTCCTTGAAGAACCTCTCACAAATTTCATGACTAGCTAGCAGTAAAGGTATATTGTGTTCGAAAACAAAAATTATAAATAGGACACGAATGAATATCAATTATGGTCATGACATTAAAAACTAGATTATTATGTTCTGTGTACCCCAGGACACTTAGTACAAAATATCTTTTTTCTCAATTTAGACAGAAGTGAATTTTATATTTTCTAAATCAGAGTAAATTTAGATCATCCCTTAGGCACCCCCTAATGGGAAATTCAGGAAAATCTCTATACACATAAATATATAATTTTAGAGAAAAACTCATTTCACCAAAATTAACCTCACTCTGGAAGGATTAAGCAGATATATTTTCAAAAAGAAACCACATGAAGTTGTAAAGGAACCACTTAAGAAAAATAGTACCAGGGACAAATGCTTTTACCAAATATTTAAAGACAAATTAGAATATACAAAAAATTGAACATACTCAATTTTTATGACAGAAGAATACTTATGTATAATATGACAAATATTTGCAAAGGAAATTACAAATTAAAATTCCCTGTAAGTAACATGAAACTTTTAAGTGAAATAGTAAGTATAATCCAGTATCACTAATAATAACCACTTCTGTTGGAGACTGAACACTGCGTCCCTCTGAAATTCAACATTTGAGTCCCTAACCACCAGTGAGGATATGGGGAGATGAGATGTACTCTGAGATGGGAAGCTACTGGCATTAGATAAGGTCATGAGTGTGAAACGTTTCTGATAGGGTTATTGTCCTCTTAAGAAAAGATACCAAAGGGTGAGCTCTCAGTCTCTCTGCCACTCGGGAACACATGGAGAAGGCAGCCATGCCCAATTCATGAATCGAGGCCTTATCCAGAAACAATTATTTGGCACCTTGACCTTACACTTGACAACTCCAGAATGATGAGAAGTAAATAACCATGGTTTAAGAAATCGAGTCTGTCATCGTTTGTTACGGCAGCCTCAGTAGATTTTGGTAGAGAGAAGTAGGCTGCTGTTTTAACAAATGCCTAACAATGTGCAAGTATCCTTAGAAATGTGTGACAAGTACAAGCTGGAGGAGTTTTGAAGCACATGCTAGAAAATTAATGGAGTGCTGTGAAGAGACTGTTGCTAGAAATATTGACAGTAACAGAAAGTCTGTTGAGTGTTCAGAAAAAAGAAGAAGTGGGCTGGACAGGAGGCTTCCTCCCCTGAGACAATACACACATAATTATGAACAAGATGTGGATACAAGTGTGCACATTCAAGGCCGCCATGGTGAAAACTCAAACAGAAATGAAAAATAACTGATTCCAAGTTGAAGGACAGATTATCTTTGTCAGAGAGGGGCAAAGCTTGTCTGAACTGTGTTAGAGTATTCTGTGGAAGGTAGCAATGAAATTTGATATTTAGTTGAGAATAATTTCTAAAAAAAAAAAAAAAAAAGTGTTGAAACTTAGCATTTGGTTTCTCCTGACCATGGGGAAGGGGGAAACAGAAGCTTTGGAGAATTCTTAGCATGTTAACCTTCCAAAAAATGAGGCTATTTGTTCCAAATCGAATACTAGGGGTGTGACTCAAAAATCATTTGACAAAGAGATCATGGATGCAACCCATCAGACATCTCAGCAGAAGCCAGGAATTCCACAGGCTGACCCATTGACAATCTTAACCACAGCTGACAGAAACATCAGGTCTGAATGGAGAATGGCTACCAGTATTCTTGGATCCTAAGGCACTGAACCATAGAATTATTGGGCTACAAATTTAACTTACTCTTTCAGCAAAGGAAAGAACAACACTGAAGGCAATCAGAGATCACCAGAGCTGCCTCTCATCACATGCCCAAATTACAAAGTTGCCTCCTCCTGGGTTTCCGAGGAGAGCAGGCCCACCACCACCAGTCTTATGGCTAAGATCGTCTCTTCTAGCCAAAAGACTGTGGTCACCTCACAGGACCATGTGGGTCAAGCTACCACCATTGTGTGTCTATAATTGAACCAAGGGGATCATTCTCAAGCTTTAAGATCTAATGAAATTCTCCCAAGTTTTGAATCTGCTTGGGACTACCACCTTTCCCTTTTTATCTTATTTCTTCCTTTTGGAATGGAATTGTCTATCCTATGTCTGTCCCTCCACTGTGTCTTGGTAATACATGACTTGATTTCACAGGTTCACAGCTAGAAAGGAGTTTAAATTAAATTGGAGTAAATTTCACCTTCAGTCTTATTTATATGTGATTTCAATAATATTTAGGTGAGTCCCAGAACTTTAGACTTTAAAGCCAATATTGAATAAGTTAATACTTTGGGAATGAAGGGATAGAATATTTTGTAATCAATGAGGACATGAACTTGGGAAATCTAGGAGGAAAATGTTAGGCATCGTATTTTTGAGTCCATTCAAAATTCACATTTTGAAGCCTTGATCTCCAATATGACTATTTTCTGAGATGATGTCATTATGGTAATGATTAACCTAAACAAAGTAATAAGAATAAGGCCTGTTCCTAAAGCTGTATTTATGAAATGTATGAAGTTTGTTTACCTTAAATAAAAGGATTCTGGGGGAAAATTAGAGAACTTTTAAGAACAAACACCACAGATCTTGATCTTTCCACAGGTGCAGAAGAAAGTCATGTAAGAACACAATGAGGGGCCGGTGCTTTGGCACAGTGGGTTAACGCCCTGGCCTGAAGCTCCAGTCTCCCATGTGGGTGCCATTTCGAGGCCCGGCTGCTCCACTTCCTGTCCAGCTCTCTGCTGTGGCCTGGGAAAGCAGTGGAGGATGGCCCAAGTCCTTGGGCCCCTGCACCCGCATGGGAGACCCAGAGGAAGCACCTAGGTTCCTGGATTGGCACAGCTCCAGCCATTGTGGCCAGTTGGGGGGGTGAACCATTGAATGGAAGACTTCTCTCTCTCAGCCTCCCCTTCTCTCTCTGTGTAACTCTGACTTTCAAGTAAAATAAATAAACCTTTAAAAAAAGAGAGAGAGAGATAATACAATGAAATGATGGCTACCCACACATTGACAGAAGAGACCTCATGGCCTACCTTGCCACGGCCTTCATCTCAGGTTTCCCAATCTCCAGAAGTTTCAGGTACACATTTCTGTTATGTAAGCTACCAGTATGTGACATTTTGTTATGGCAGCCTGAGATAACTAACACAATGTCCACACGGAATTTATACTAAGCATGCCAGTTGGGTTCAATACTGGAAATTTTAACAATAAATTTCAACAAATTAATCGGCCTAAAAGGAAAAACATGTTTATCTCATTGATACCAAAAATTCAACATCTATTTAAAAGATACTTAAGAAATCAGGACTTGATGGTACTCCTCAGCATTAGAAAAAATATATAACAATTCTAAAGCCAGTCTTATTTTAGCAGGCCTTTCTGCTGTGGTCAGGAACAAAAAATCACAAACACATCTCCTACTACATAATGTAACATTGAAAGCATCAGTCAATGCAATTGAAGGAGGAAACAATTAGAGCGAGAGTAATTGAAAACAAGAAAGTCCAACTCTTGTTATTTGCAGAACATATAACAGTGTACCTGGAAAACCTAGAAAAATAATGATAAAAACTAAAGCAATATAAAAGAGAATTTAGGTAGGAAGTAGGATAAAAAATGAACAGACAAAAATAACTACTCTTCACATGTACAAACAATAACTAAGTAAAAATTAGATTGGAAGAGAAAATTCTGTCAAAATTGTAATATAAAATACCTAGAAAAATAAGTTAGTAAGAAATTGAAAAAGTATATGAAGGAAAACTTTAAATTTTCCTGAAAAATCAGAGGTAGCCTTGGACAAATTAAAAGACATCCCTCTTCTTAGATGAAATGACTCACTATTATAAAAATGTGAGCTGTTGCTAAGTTACTTAATATATTTAATGTGATCTCAATGAAAATGTCATCAGGTTTTTTTTTTAATTTACACAATAATTTTTATTTTAGCCCACAGGAATTGTAAGAGAGCATGGAAATATTATTATGGGTGAAAATAGTTTCACATATTGAAATAAACTACAGAGACTCTAATGAAATACCATGGTCTTGGTACTGAATAGATGTATTGACAAATGAAACAGTATAGAAATAGATTAAACTACAGGTAAAAGTTAGAATTGGATAAAAACGGTATAAAATTATAGCTGCAAAGATAGACCTTTTAATAAGTGGTGGTATGTCAACTGTATAGCCATTTGGGAAAAGAAAATTTTAGATCCATACCTCAGCCATATATAATATAAACTCAAAACTGTCAAAAATGCAGGTGTGAAAAAATATAAAAGTACTAGAAGAAAATGTAAGGAATTCCTCTACCTCTTGTATGTTAGAGAAGTCTATGTCTCAAAAACTTAGAGGGAAAACACTAAGTAAAACAGAAGTTAAAACTAAGAAGTGAGAAAACATTTGCACTTATAAATTATAAGCAGAATTAAAAGGCAAGTGACAAAGTGGGAAAAAATATTTGATGAGTAGAGGGAAAAAAAAGTCCCTTCAATCATTGTTTTCTAAACATACCATAAACTTTGTGAACACAGTGACTATGAATGTCTCATCTGTCAATAAACTCACTGTGTTTTCCATGATACCAGAAATACAATAAGTGTTTGCTAAGCATTTGATAGGTTAATTTGTGTTGGGATGCTGCCTGAAGTTGGAGTTCCAAGAGATTAGCACAGAGTAAGAGTTGAGTGGAGCATACTTGAAGATAAAGGGATGGTATGCAAAATGCTAGCAGAAAACTGTTCTTAAATAAGAATTGGGGGGGGGATTTCATCCCATTGCAATAGAATAGAAACATGAAAACAAGATGTAACTGAAGCACAACTTTTAAATAGAATGTCAGGAAATGAAGACATTTTCCATCTGTTGGCTCCGTTTCCCTTTGTAAAGTAGGAGGACAGGTAGCATGACGAGTGTGAAGGATGGTGTAGGAGGCAGGAACCGGGAACAGAGTAGGTTTCCAAGAGTCACTTTGCAGAACCAGGGAAGTGATGACTAAGAACTGCTCCAGGCAGCACTAACACAACAATTATGGAAACCAAGAAGATGAAGATCAACAATCCATCTTCTTGTAGGATTATCCCCACTCAGCAAGTGTGAGAGAAAAGGAAGAATTAATTTGAAGATTCCAGTGCTTTGGAGAAGCATGACAAAAGGCCAGTGAGGCAGAGATTTGATGACAAATTCCATTTTATAAAACTATAAGATTTACAATATGGACCATATTTGAAAGTGATATTGTTATAATTTTCTTTTTTTTTAACTTTTATTTAATGAATATAAATTTCCAAAGTACAGCTTATGGATTACAATGGCTTCCCCCCCATAACTTCCCTCCCACCCGCAACCCTCCCCTTTCCCTCTCCCTCCCCCCTTCCATTCACATCAAGATTCATTTTTGATTCTCTTTATATACAGAAGATCAGTTTAGCATACATTAAGTAAAGATTTCAACAGTTTGCACCCACATAGAAACACAAAGTGAAAAATACTGTTTGAGTACTAGTTATAGCATTAAATCTCAATGTACAACACACTAAGGACAGAGATCCTACATGAGGAGTAAGTGCACAGTGACTCCTGTTGTTGACTTAACCTACAGTTTGAGTCATCAGTCATGAAGACTGAAAGAGTTGGAAAAAGGTTGATGAAACAAAAAATACCAAGTAACTGAGTTTTTAGGGTTTTGTATGTTCATTCACATGAGTGTTGAAATTAATAATTTGGTTCTTTTTTATTTCATAATAGTTTTAAATGTACAAAACAAAAATTTTGTAGTACAGTTTCCATACAATTTATCCTATTGTTATCTCATACTAACATATTTTCACAATATATAAGAAACCAGACATCCTATTAATATTTCATAGTAGTGTATTTATTAGGATTAATGATCTATATGCAGCTTTCCTTTTTTTTTTCTAAACTGCCTATAGGCCCCCCTCCCTCCTAGCTTCTAGTAACCAACATTGTTAGGATTGAGGGTTTTTTTTTTGGGGGGGGGGCAAGTGTTTTCTTTAGCTCCCATGTATGAGGACATATGGAACTTATCTTCCAGTGGCTGACACTGCACTTAACATAATGTCCTCCAGTTCCATTCATTTTATTGCAAATGACAGGATTTCAGTATTTTTATGGTTGGATATTATCCCATCGTGTATATATAGCACATTTTCTTTACTTTGCAAATGATGATGATCACCTTGGTTAATTCCATATCTTGGCTATTGTGAATAGTGCCACAACAAACAGGGTACAGCCAATACCAGTTTGATACAATGATTTAATGTCTTTCTGATACATACAAAGTAGTGGGATTGTTGGATCATATGGCAGTTCTATCTCTAATTCAAGAAACTTCCACATTTTCCATAGCAGCTCTACTAAATTATATTCCCACCAACAGTATATAAGAGCCTAGTCACCATTTCTAATACCTGCATCCAATATCGGAGCACCTGGCTTCACTCTCAGCTACTCCTTAGTCTTCAGCTTCCTGCTAATGCACATTGAGAGAGGCAGTGGGTGATAGCTCAAGTTCTTTTGCTCTTATGTTTAACTTTTTGCAACATCAAAGGCAACCTCCCCTCTAAATGAACTAAATTGAGTCTTGTCATGTTTTCCTAATTCCTCACATGAAACCCATTGTTAAGTGCGAGAATTCCACTTTTTTCATATTTAATCTGCTAGATTCTAATTCTTATCATCCCCTCCCATTGTGCCATGTTGGAATAAACTCTGGGGCAAATGAAGAGCTATGGTTTCAGTAACTTAGATCCTGAAATTGCCAAATAAAATTCTTAGCACTGTGTGTATTACGAAGTACTTGAACTTTTGCTTTTATAATAAATAGTTCAACAATTGGTGATACATTGCAAAATTTCATGATCTAGTCTAAAGCGTAGTTTAATAAGTAGCGCTAATGAATATCCGGTCATTTTTAAAGGATAGCAAATTCCTTGTACATATTTTGACCATGACTCAGGAAAAAGAATCCCTACATATACTCATACATTCATTCATTTTATTCATTCACTCAAAAATGTCTTTTGTTTGGTAAACATTGAGCCTAATGGTTAAGATGTCTGCATCCCACTAACTGCCCACTCCAGCTTCCTACTAATGTAGACCAGGGAAGGGAGTGGTTATGCCTCAAGTAACTGAGTTCTGCTCACCTCGTGGGAGATCTGGTTTAAATTCCTGGATCTCAGCTTCACCCCGCCACTGGCCTCGGCAGGTATTTGGGAAGTGAATCCAGATAAGAGCTCTTTCGCTGTCTAATGTATAAAAATCTTATCAAAAAATGTCATTTTGAGCATCAATCACGGGACAGTATTCTAAACACTGGTAGATAAACAATGTCTATATCCTCATGGAGCTCACTTTCTGATGAAGGGAAACAAGAGAAATGCATAGAAGACAATTTTAACTAGTGAAAAACCACAACAAACAAAATAGCACAGAATAATGCAATGGACAAGGACTGGATGAATGTAACTGAAACTGAATGGACCAGACACACCTCTGAAAAAGCAGGGCTGGTTTTCAACCTCATAATAACAAATTCAATGGAGAGATGCAAATTTCAACAGCAAATGCCCTAATCCTGGAGGATTTTTATTTTATTTTTATTTTTTGCCCCCAGAAATCTTTTATTTAAGGAATATAAACTTCATGCTTTTCATAAAGAAAACTTTAAGAATATAGAGAATTTTTTTTAAAGTAAAGCAGATTTAAGTTGGGATAATTAAGCGGAGTCAAATTAAAATGCTCGTTCAGTTTCCTGTGTTTCCGATATTTTGGTGGCCAGCAAGGGAGTGGGATACATGTTGTGTACACACAACACTCATGGGTAGGGCAAGCTTTAGAATGGATCAGGTTTGTAAAAGAATCAAGAGGAATTTACATCAGGAGGGTGTGGGTATCACACTCAACGTGAAAATATATCCCAAACATCAGCAGACTCTGGGTTTGCCCCAGTGTGTGCTTCTGCATCCAATTAAGCAAACTGACTGTTTTTGTCCTCGTGTAACCAATCTGCACACATTTAAAGCTGCAGAAGAAATGTTTCCACATTACTCCACACTTTCACTTGAAATTAATGCTTATTTGAAATTGAAGCTTACTGCTAGAAAAGGCTCACTTAATCTCTGTCACACAAAATTAAAGACGACAGTGTTTCCAAAGGTTAAAAATAAAGGAGAGGGTGGGGACAGAGTTGATTTTATCCTGGGAATTGAGCTGCCATAAAGATCCAATCTAGGTAATTTATAAGAAAACCCAATTTCTCAAATTCTTCGTTAATTGTTAGTTCTTTTCTTGTCTTTGCAGTAATTTACACTGGAAAGAAATCTCCTCTAGTTATTTCGTCACCTAATCAAACAGTGAGTATTTTTTAAGTTTGGTAGAAGTATAAATATATTTTATATATTCTGCCAAATCATTGAATATTAAGAAATACCTAAATAACAAGCCATATTTTTAGATTTTATTTGCACATCTGATGACCTGTACTTACAACTTTATCATCTTAATGGCAAGAAAAAAAGTATCGTAACAGTGAAATTAGTAACACAAACCAATTTTTCCCAAAATGGCGAGGAACTATCATTGATATCACAGCATAACCAACCTACAGTATAAATTAATACTCAGCTTATACAATGTTTTACAATTTTCTAAAAGGAAGTGCTTTTATAAAAATTGTATTTCCTTTTTTTAAAAAAAAGATTTTATTTATTTCTTTGACAGGTAGTGTTACAGACAGTGAGAGAGACAGAAACAGAGAGAACGGTCTTCCTTCCATTGGTTCACTCCCCAAATGGCTGCAAGGCTGGCGCTGCACCGATCCGAAGCCAGGAGCCAGGAGCTTCCTCCTGGTCTCCCATGTGGGTTCAGGGGCCCAAGCACTGGGACCATCTTCCACTGCTATCCCAGGCCATAGCCACCATGCCGGCCCCAATGTATTTCCTTTTTAATTGGTATTTAACAATGGTAGATATTTATTGGGTACAATGTGATGTATCTATGGGTAGATATGGTATAGATGCTTCAAAAATCTAAACCATAAAGCATTTAATGCTCCTGTACACAAGTCACTCAATTTAGAGAAAAAAATTGAAGACTGTGTAATTTTTTTTTTGCCTTTTTTCATTGTTAACACACTACAAAAGTTATCTTTAGATAGCCCTGTCCTGATGGTATAGTAAGGCGGTGGTAAACTGGCATGGAAATTTAAAGCGATTTGCAAAAAAATTTCCGCTGTTTTGTTGACACTCTAAATGTTTCTAGGTAAACATACTTTTATTAGTTAAAAAAAACTAAACCTAGTCTATTTAACATGAATTATTGAATTTATTTTCTCCCATAATTCAACAAATCATCTAGTAATGTTTTTTCTCAGTTTTAAGCAAATTGTTTTTAAAATGTCATAACTTAAAAAGTACAGAGAATAACAATGTGACCCTCTTCCCCAGTTACCATAATGAACAATACATAGTGATTCTAGTTTCATGAATACTTAACACACATATCTTTTTCATCCTCAACTGGATTAATTCAAAAAATCCCGGAAATTTTATGATTACATAAGTTTAACATTTTCTTAGATTCTTGAAAGTCACAAAAAGCAGATAATCAAGATATGACAATTCAGTAATTTTCCCAGTGATACTGTACTTTTTCTCATAATATCTAGGATATTGAGATACAATAAAAATGAAATATTTCTTAAATATCCTTGTCTGGGTTTAGTAGAATATGAAAAGAAAACCTAAACAATTTTGCCCTCAGCATTGCACATTGCATTCTAATTAAAATTCCACTGCAAAGCAATCACAGTCTATCCTAGTACAATGCATCTTTTGAGGGCATGAAGTTTCACTGTTGATAGATTGCTATGTGGGCAATTCCTTGCTGATAATTAAAAGCTAACTACAGTTAAGGAAACAGTGATAAGAACTGTTAATGTTTATATATTAAGCCATGGTATTGGATTTCAATGTTACTTTAAAAAGATTTTAATCTTCTCTAACTAATGGACATGCATTTAAAGATTTTGTGCCATCACTTTCAAATTGCAATAATGAATAATGTATTAACATTAGCATCTATATATAGTTTTATCATTTACCACAAATTTTCTTCCATAAACCTCAAAAAATCACCAACATATAGCTTAGGGAGATGAAATAATATTTTCAAAGTCATAGCATTTGTTTACAGGTGGAAGAGTTTGTACCATATTAACATACATGGAAAGAATCACATTTTCCTTTCAAGTTCAATAGCATTTAGATGTTACAGATACTTCAAGGATAGAATCCAACACTTGGTGGGTTTTTAAGTATTTTCTGAGGTTATGACTTTTCTGACCTGGATGCTATGATAGTGTGTGGTGGTGGTGACTTTGTACTAAACCAAGTTTAAAACCCAATGTTCTACAAAAAGTACTGGGTTTGTTTTTACATTTTAAAGTTATACTCCTGTTAGCACTTTGTTGTGTGATTCCAAAGTCGCAGCTAATGGGGTGGAAAGTAGGTGCTTTTAAAATAGTTACTTGAAGTTAACACAAATTCCAAATACTAAACATGGACATAGAGAGAATATGCCAGCATGTTAATTTCTCTATAATAACCTTGAATATAATTGGTCATTGCAAAGTTGGTTCTTAAATTTCTATCCCATGTTGAAACTCAAAGAAGTGCCTTCCCATCAAATCTTAGTCTTTTTCTTTTACAGACATTTTCATATATTGTCTCCAATTCCAGCTACATGGGAGTTTTGGAAGACATCATTGAATTAGTTCTTTTTTTTTTTTTAACCTAGACAGCTTTTATTTAAGGTATATAAACCTCATGCATTTCATACATACAAATTTAGCAACATAGTGATTCTTCCCACCTTATCCTCCCTCCCACTTGCACTCCTACCTTTCTTCCACCGCCCTTCTCCTATTCCCATTCTTATTTTTTACTAAGATCTATTTTGAATTAAATTTATACTCATAAGATTATTTAGTGTAGGGTTAATATTAGGAGTACAGAGTTAGTTCACAAGTTTTTGAAATGCTATTGGGTTATATTTCAGCAAACTAATACCACAATATTGCAACTATGAGCCTGCAATTTAATATTCTACAACACAGCTTTAGGGGTCTCCGATCCTGCACAATCATTATAAAATAATACATAGTCTTGCATAACTAGGTTTTTTGTTCCTTATTTTAGTTTCAATAATCTTCATTTTAACAAGCCTTTCAGCTTGTTATGCTTATGACATTTATGAATGTCAAAAAATTGTACTCCAACTATACACACACACCATACACTGGGTCCAGTGACATCATTGTTAGTGTCTCTATTTTCATATAAATATACAAAATTGTTACAGTTTTTCAAAGTATTACTTCAGACTTGAACATAAGTTTTTTAAATTTTATTTTATATATTGGAAAAGGCCTGTGATGACAAGGCTGGCCCATGGCTGTAGATAAAACATCACTGCTTTTTGACTTTGGCAAACATAGCAGGACTTTATTTTTTCATGATAGCTTCTTTAGATTAATATTCGAATTATCTGACATTCCCTGTCACACACATCACTTCATAGCTCAGAAGATATGTCAAGGAGCATTCTGAGCACCTGGAAGAAGGCATACTTAGGGTCTAAAAATAGTTACAGGTAATCAACCAGAGTCAGGAAAACACAGTATAGACCTCTAAGAAGTTGAAACGATTACTAGCGCTTCTTTTTCAATTTAAATATAGCAGAACTGAGGTTCCTTTAACCAGATACCTAGTCATCAAATGACCCTGTGACTTGGAAAAAATATCTAATTTAATGTCATAATATAGTTTACTATCATAGAAAATACTGAAATCTAGCATTCTTGATGCACAGAAAAAATGACTACAAATCTGTGCATTACTTACTATGTGACGTGAATTATGTTCACCATTAAGTTCCCACTTTAATCCTTTCAATTTATTTTATTAATAAAAATAACAATAGGAGTAGTCTTTTATTGAGCACCTATCATACACCAGCTATTCTGTATGTATATTTCAAATTTTTACAAATATGCAGCATGCTCATTAGACCTAGCCCCACACGAGATACATGTAGTAAAACAATTCATAAGTGGGAAAGCCATAGTATGAAAACATCATAAGAACAATTAAATCTATGAAAATATATAATCAATACCATTTACTGGGTGAATTGCAGTTATAGGAGAAAATGTGTTATAAACCTTGATACTTAAAAATAATGATATGATCAAAATAAATTCTAAGAAAGATAGGGAGGAAACATGGAAGTGGAAGGGAGCTTATTGATTCCTACTAAGCAAGTTGGATAAATCTAGAAAGCAATTAATGTGTACTATTAAAAATCAGCTATATTACTTAGAGCTATGCATGTCATTTAAAGTTGGGTACTGGACATAGTGGGTTGGCTTTCCCAATATTTAATGTTTTTAATGCCTCCCTAGATTCCACAAAACAGATAACTAAAATCTACATTTCTCTTCCATGTTAGGGTTCCAGATGTGTTTGGGGTCTACTAGTCAGGGGCACTTATTGAGATATGAACAGGGAAGTGAGAGAAATGGAGTACAAAGAACCCATTTTCTTTTTTTTTTAACTTTTATTTAATGAGTATAAATTTCCAAAGTACAGCTTATCCATTACAATGGCTTCCCCCCCCCATAACATCCCTCCCACCAGCAACCCTCCCCTTTCCCACTCCCTCTCCCCTTCCATTCACATCAAGATTCATTTTCGATTCTCTTTATATACAGAAGATCAGTTGAGCATACATTAAGTAAAGATTTCAACAGTTTGCTCCCACACAGAAACATAAAGTGAGAAATACTGTTTGAGTACTAGTTATAGCATTAAATCTCAATGCACAGCACACTAAGGACAAAGATCCTACCTGAGGAGTAAGTGCACAGTGACTCCTGTTGTTGACTTAACAAATTGACACTCTTGTTTATGGCATCAGTAATCACCCTAGGCTCTTGTCATGAGCTGCCAAGGCTATGGAAGCCCCCTGAGTTCACCGACTCTGATCATATTTAGACAAGGCCATGGTCAAAGTGGAAGTTCTCTCCTCCCTTCAGAGAAAGGTACCTCCTTCTTTGATGACCCGTTCTTTCCACTGGGATCTCACTCACAGAGATCTTTCATTTAGGTTTTTTGTGTTTGTTTTTTTTTTTTTCCCCAGAGTGTCTTGGCTTTCCATGCCTGAAATACTCTCATGGGCTTTTCAGCCAGATTGGAATGCCTTAAGGGCTGATTCAGAGGCCAGAGTGCTGTTTAGGACATCTGCCATTCTATGGGTCTGCTGTGTATCTCACTTCCCATGTTGGATCGTTCTCTCCCTTTTTTATTCTATCAGCTAGTATTTGCAGACACTAGTCTTGTTTATGTGATCCCTTTGAAAGAACCCATTTTCTGATGGAAATCACACTCAAAGCAAGGTGGCCAAGTTAAAAATACTAATATTACATTGAGAATAAGAGTTTCCCTGATGGTGACAGAGTGAGTGTCATGGTCACATCTTTTTGTCTATATCTACAGTTTCTGTAGATCTTCAAGCACAATCACAATTGAGTAGTATAATCCTAGGGGCAAGGGACTCTACCCAAAACCTCATCTTCCAGCCCCTGCAACAATTTCACAAACTACTGAACTGCTACTAAATCCTTTTCCACTGGAACTGTCTCAAGTGATTTCTACTGTATCCCAACACTTCATTCTCTTTCTTTCAGACACATATCCCCCCAACAGAGCAAAAGACAGCTACAAGGAAAAAACCAAAATAAAATTATAGACCTAAGATTAAACCTAGTAATTCTAAAAATAAATTTGTATTAAAATGTTACATATGCATATCACATTAAAATATTATAATACATATATAAATACATGTCTATATACACACACACATATAAAGACATATAGCCACAACTAGGTGATTCATTATGGTATATAAAGACATATCTTGAGAGATGCAAACAAGTAAAATCAGGAATTAATAATATAGATATGAAAAGAAAAATAAACTGGGCAAAATGTGCTATTTTCAAATGACAAATTCTGAATATTGCATGAATCTTTAAGCATTAGGCAATTTGAACTAAAAGTACTAAAGTTTGATGTATTAAAGTAATGTTGTAAGTATGAGAAGAGATTGACTGAAACAAAATTGTAGCAAGGAACTTAATTTTCCTACACTCTAGACCAGAGCCAGCAAATCTTTTCTGTACAAAGCCAAAGAATAATTATTTTCAGCTCTGAAAGTCATACAGTTTGTCAAAAATACGCAACTTTTCCAGAGACACTGTATATACAATTAAGTGTGGCTATGTACCAATAAAACTTTATTCACAAAAAACAGGCTTTAGATGACTCTGCCTACTATTTATAGTTTACCAGCTCCTGCATTAGACCACTATGGATCCACTAAGTTTGCCTAGATAAGATGTATTTGATTGATATACGTTGACTGTAATCTCATACAAACAGGGACTTTCTTAGAGTTCTGTGAAGCATTTACGAAATTTACTTGTTCAGTAGAAGTCCATGACATTTGTGAAGAGTTTCCTATGTATCTGTACCAAACAATTCGCATGCGTCAATTCATTCTACTTTCACAACAACCTCATTAAGTAGCTACAATTATTGTTGTGCTCATTTTACATTGAAAAAATCCTACAATTCAATTTTTCTCTTACTAGCCCCATGTTTGTCCCTTTGCCTCACCCAACCAAGTTTTTAGTACACAGGATATGCCCCACCTCTGCCTTTACCCTTACTGTTCACTCAGCTAGTACCTTCCCCTGCGTTTCCACCATCAAATGTCACTCCTTATCCAATGTTCAACTCAGATGCTACGTCTTTGATGGAAACTTTCCTATTTCACACAAAAGCAGTATCCATTACCCTTCTAGGCACTTAGAGGAGTTCATGCATCTCTAGTTGCAGTTCCTTCACATTGTTGGACATTCACAATCACATGTGCTCCTTTGCCTATTTTGGTTGGCAAACCATTGCAGAGGTATATTTATTCTAATTTTAAGTCACTCATAACAGTGATATGTAAGCATTCATTATGAAATTAATTTACGTTTCTCTTGTTATACTGAGTTATGTATAGTTTATCAGTCTTCATGCCATCATTAGAGGCACTTGGAGTTCACTCTAAGGTGGGTATGATCTATCTTGAACACAGAAAGGTAAGTGCATACATGAATGTGATGTAGCTACTATATCTAATGGATAAGTAATGTTAATATATATTTTTTATATAATGCATATATATCCATATTATAAATAATATATATTTGTTATAAATGTGTATATGTGCTCTACACATAGGTATTATAAATGTGTAATGCTTTATAAACAAACACACATTACAAATACACATATGAGTGTATGTGGGTATTTTAAAAAGTTTTGTGGAAAAGATACATTTCTTTTGGTGCAAAAAATGGAATCCATGCATAGTTTAGCTTCTTTATATATAAAATACAATTCGTATCTAAAGATAATTTTCCTCCAGACAGGCTTGAATCCTGGTACGAAGACCAGTATTCCGTAATTGTGAATCTAACTATTTACACTTGGAAGAAGAAATGTGGTAGAAGAGAAATCCAGGAAGCTAAATGGGAGTCAGTTGGATTAAATAATACAGGTCAGAACTAGTCTCAGACTAGGTTCTTCTATGGGCCAGAACTCTTGAGTTTTCTCAGAATATCCAGTGGGAGACTTCAGAGTCCTATGATCATACTAATGTACCGTTGCTATTATTGCATTGACAAACTGGGGCTAATTTCCCTAGACTGTGAGGCATCGTCCCTAAAGACATGAACTCCTTTGTCTGAAAGAAATTTAGTCCTCAAGTGTAATTACCATACATTATGTAACAGATATGCCCACTAACTTTAATTTGAAGGCAAAGTGAGGATTCGTTGAATTCAGTAGAACAGCTTGTGACTAAATGAGAGATCTCACAAAACTGCCCCAAGTTTCAACAACTAAAGAGAAATTTGCCTATTCCTTATTTTCAGATATGAAAGAAACATCTCTTGTAAACTCTAAGCCATTTCACAGGATTTTAGGTTTCAGCACTCTGAGTTTCAATGAGTACGTCAGAACAAATTCACTCAAAATGAAGAGGTTTCAGTGAGTTGTTCTTTCTGACCCCTTTTTGCCTCAAGGCAAAAGATAGTATTTCGTAAACATTAATTCATTAATCCTCACACCTCCATAACACAGATTTGACAAGAGAAACCGACATCTTCTCTGCCTTTATAGAAAAGATGGAACACAAACATTTCTTTCCTACCAAGAAAACTATCTTAACAGCACAATGGCCCTCGAGGGAACAGATATGCCTCTGGATATAGACAAACCAGAGCATGAAACTCTCTAGTTTTCTCTAGGGAGCAATGCACCAGAGGTGAAGACAGATGTGGCCTGCACCCTTATCCCACAGCACACCAACTAGAAAATTTTACACAGGCAGCTGCAGAGAGGGCATCGAGATAAAACACACTTTAGAAAAATCTGTAAGAAATTGTGAGTTGGAGACCATGGATCTAGTGGTGACAAGGACAGATTCCTTTGTGTTCTTCATTTGTCAAGCAAGGAATGACAAAGCAGGAAGGGACCAGGGGGACTGGTGTGCCGCAGCCTGCCTCTAACTCTGAACCATGGGAATTTGCTGAAAGAGTTGTGCCAAGGATTTGGCAGCACAACCAGCCTCAGCAAGAGAAGCAACGCTGCCTTTGTGGAGCTGACACATACACGCTGCTCTCGATTGTCCCCTTCACCTGTGTTACAGACAAGTGGAGGAGCTTGCCACGTTCACGTATCTGGTCAAGTCTGGACCTTCTGATGCCTAATCTAGCATTCTTCCAAATAATCCACTTCAAAGTATGCAATCTATATGTAAAAAATAAGAGATTCACTCAGTTTACAAGCAAAATACAGCACTGGTACTTCCCTAGTACAGAAGGAAGGGTCTGCTCTTTTACCTTGTAGAACAGCAAATAGGAAGCAGCACTACACTACAGGTTACCCTGCCAGCCATTTGTAACACCAGCATCTCCTATCAGAGCACTGATTCAAGTCCTATCTGTTCTACTTCTGATCCAGCTTCCTGTTAATGCACCTGCTCCTTGGAAGGCAGCAGAAGAGGACCCAAGGACTTGAGCCCCAGCCACCAAGGCAGGAGTCCAGGATTTAGTTCCTGGCTCCCAGCTTTGGTCTGGCCCAGACCTGGGTGTTGCAGCCATTTGAGGATTGAACCAGCAAATGTAAAATCACTCTCTCTCATACGTTCCCTCTCCCTCTCGCTCTCAACTGCCTTTGAAATAAACACATCTTTAAAAAGAAGAATAATGGGAATATAATAGTCATAATCAGAATAGCACAATACTCTCAGCATTCAGAACAAGAGTAACTGATAATGACATCAATAATGATGAACAAAATTTACTAGGCATCATTTGTTATTCAGAATTCTAAGTATTTTGCATGTGTTATTGTAATAAATAACATGAATAAATAACATATATTAAGTGATGACAAACATTGAACAGAGAAGTCAGGAAGATGGGCAACTCTGTGTGTATGTTTATGTATGTGCGTGCATGTGAGCAAGCAGGTATGTATGTGCTGAGCACTTCCAATTTACAAGGGTGTCTTAAAAAATCCATATTAATAATTTTGAAATATGCATCTTTAAGACTTGTAAGAACAAGATACTAATGCTCTTAGGTGTTTAAATTTAACTGAAAAGTGATCCCTGTTAAATATAAGAGTGGGAATAAGAGAAGCAGGAGATGTATAGTTTGGCACATGCTCAATCGGACTTACCCCTATGGTAGAACTAGAAACGTGCCAGGGGATTCCAATTCAATCCCATTAAGGTGGCATGTACCAATGCCATCTTAGTAATCAAAGTGATCCATTTAAGTTCATAATTGATCATAATGATAGGATTAAGGGTCAAAGGGATCACATAAACAAGACTAGCGTCTGCTAATACTAACTGATAGAATTAAAAAGGAGAGAACAATCTAACATGAGATGCGGGATACACAGCAGACTCATAGAATGATAGAATGGCAGATGCCCTAAACAGCACTCTGGCCTCAGAATCAGCCCTTAAGGCATGCAGATCCAGCTAAAAAGCCCATGAGAGTTTCTCAGGCATGGAAAGCCAAGGCACTGTGGCAAATTAAAAAAAAAAAAAATGACCTAAATGAAAGATCTCTGTGAGTGAGATCCTGATGGAAAGAACGGGCCATCAAAGAAGGAGGTACCTTTCTCTGAAGGGAGGAGAGAACTTCTACTTTGACTATGGCCTTGTCTAAGTAAGATCAGAGTTGGTGAACTCAAGAGGCCTCCATAGCCTTGGCAGCTCATGACAAGAACCTCAGGTGATGACTGATGTCATAAACAAGAGTGTCAATTGTTAAATCAACAGGAGTCACCGTGCATCTGCTCCCCATGTAGCATGTAGGACCTCTGTCCTTAATGTGTTGTACTACACGAATTAATGGTAAAACTACTACCCAAACAGTATTCTATACTTTGTGTGTCTTTGTGGGTGCGGTCTGTTGAAATCTTTACTTGGTATATACTAAGTTGATCTTCTGTATATAAAGATAATTGAAAATGAATCTTGATGAAGATTGGCATGGGAGAGGGAGTGGGAGATGGGATGGTTGCTGGTGGGAGGGTGGTTATGGGGGAAAGAGCCACTATAATCCAAAAGTTGTACTTTCAGAATTTATATTTATTGAATAAAAGTTAAAAAAAGAAATAAATACTTTAGATTCAGATTGACTTGTTTTAATTTTCACATATCAAAAGAACACATGGTATTTGTCTTTCTGTGTCTTATTTCATTTAGCATAATTATCTCCAGTTCCATCCATTTTGCTGCAGATGTAATTTATTATGAATGAATAACATTCCACTGTCTACATATACCATATTTTCTTTGTATATTCATTCATGGATGTACACCTAACTTGAGTCTATCTCTTGTCTGTTGGAAATAGTGCTGCAATGAATATGGGAATATAGTTGTCTCTTTCATATGCTGATTTAATTTCCTTTGGATAAATACTTGCAAGTACAATAGCTAGATCCTATTATAGATCTATTTTTACTGTTTTGAAGAACTTGCTACTGTTCTCCCTCATGGCTGTACTAATTTACCTTACAACCTACAATCTTTAAGTCTTCTTTTTGCAAATCTTCACCAGCATTTGTCATTTTTTTGTCTTTTTGATTCTAGCCATTCTAACCATAATAAGCTCATTGTGATTTTTACTTTCATGTCTTGGGTGGTTAGTGATAGAGATTTTTTTTCATGTATTAATCAGCCACTTTTTTTTCTTTTGAGGACGACTGTTTAGAGCCTTTGCTCATTTCTAAACTGGATGGGTTTCTTGTTGAATTTTTTGTTCATTATATATTCTAGATGTTAATCATTTGTCAAGTAAATAGTTAACAAATACTTTCACACATTATGTCAGTTATCTTTTTATCCTGCTGTTTCTTCTGTTTCCTTTGTTGTACAAAAGCTTCTTTTTGTGATAACCTCTTCAATTTTTTATTTATATAAGGGTGAACAAATTTCATGTATTTCATATACAGAGATTTAAGAATATAGTGCTGCTTCCCACCCTAGCATCCCTCCTTTTCTTATTCTTTAATTTCTACAATGACATACCATCAGTTTATATAATCATCTTTTCAACATCCATATGAGTTTGATATTATCACCATCTTTTTTCACAGATAAGGAAATCGAGGCATACAAATTTAAGTAACTGGGGTCACCACTGTGGCTTAGTGGGTAAAGCCACTGCCTGCAGTGCTGGCATCCCATATGGTCGCCGGTTTGAGTCCCAACTGCTCCACTTCTGATCCAGCTCTCTGCTATGGCCTGGGAAAGCAGTGGAGGCTGGCCCAACTGCTTGGGCTCCTGCATCCCTGTGAGAGACCCGGAGGAGACTCCTGGATCCTGACTTTGGATCAGTGCAGCTCCGGCCATTGCGGCCATCTTGGGAGTGAACCAGTGGATGTAAGCTCGCTCGCTCTCTCTCTCTCTCTGCCTCCGCCCCTGCCTCTCTGTAAATCTGCCTTACAAATAAACAAATAAAACTTTTTTTTTAAAAAAAGTAACTTTCCTAGGGTCACATTAATAAATGACAGCTCCTGGATTTGAACTAAGGCTAGCCAGTTCTAGTGCCTGTCACTGCTTTACACGCCTCATTGAGTCCCTAATGATGCCTACAATCAGACATTCAGCTTCATAGGAGACCATGGTTAGAAGCTAGGATCCAGGGTAATATCACTAGCTGTTCCATAACATACAGGAAGCTTAGCGGTTCTTAGGTCCGCTGTCTGTAAAGCAGAAGGATGCTGATGTTCTTCCTAGAGTAGCATTTCGGGTTGCATCTCTTCCATGTGAAAAGTCCCATTTGCTTGCAACTGGAAAATAAATTACCTTCTTCCATGCTTTATTGTTAGGTGTGAGTTCCAAATGCAAAAGTCTAAGAATATGCCCTCCTTTTAAGTGTCTGAAACCCGCCTCTTGTTGCTTTGTGAGTTGCATCAAGGCTGCACCTTAGCTAGCAGGCGTCTTGAGGTGGTCACAGCTTGGCTGACCCGAGCTGCTCTGTTCCCTGCCTGAGACAGCCCCAGCTCTCTGCCTTTACCTTGGCCTGGGAGGTGGCATGGCTTTCCCTAGTCCCTGTCACACAGCACAGGTAAGCGTGCGACTTGTCCAGAAACATTACACAAGGCTTTAGAGACAGGGAAAGTGTAACATGGAGAGAGGCTTTTGCTGGCTAACAGAGTCTACAGCCAGTCCCTGAGCCTTCAGCCCAACTCAGAACCTCCTGCTGACCTGAGCCATCACTTCTCACTTATACTAGGACCCTAGGATATTTTTTCATTTAAATTCAACTATGCAGTTTTTTTTTAAAGAAACTTTTTACTCAATACCACACTTGGGGAAGGATCATCTTGCCACTTTCTCACAAACCCTGAATATACCAGTCTACACTTCTTAAGCATTGTGCTTTTCACCTCGTTTCAGTTAGAGACAATCATGCTCCAAAAATAATGGAAATTCCAGAAATAACGAATGCTAAAGTTTTAAGTAATTTTTATTGAAACATGTGTTTATGGTTTTTCTGTTTTTTATTAGTTATTGTTGTTAATCTCTTATTGTGCCTAATTTATAATTTCAATTTTATCAAGGGTATGTATGCATAGAAAAAAAGTAAGTGGTTGGGTACAGATTGTGGTTTCAGGTTTCAGGTCCAGGTTTTAGGTTTAGTGCTATACTACATATACCACTAATGTAATTCAGAAGTCTCTGTTTCAAAGTCTGTTATATTAAATGATAATCCCTTTCATGTGCATAAAATTTATCAAAATCTATTGAAATAATTTTAAATGATTCAGTTTTATTACTCTTCCTTTCTCCACACTTAATTTTGAAACTATTCCCAGCTCAAAATACTTTTTAATTTTATTTTTTATTTTTATTTTTTTAACTTTTATTTAATGCATATAAATTTCCAAAGTACGACTTATGGATTACAATGGCTTCCCCCCCATACCGTCCCTCCCACCCACAACCCTCCCCTTTCCCACTCCCTCTCCCCTTCCATTCACATCAAGATTCATTTTTGATTATCTTAATATACAGAAGATCAGCTTAGTATACATCAAGTATGGATTTCAACAGTTTGCTCCCACACAGAAACATAAAGTGAAAAATAATAGATGATTTTTTTTAAAATGATGATGAAATCAGAGCAGACCTATTGTCATGTTTAATCCCAGTGAGAGTCAAGTTGGGAATTGATAATTTCTTTCTTTTTTCTTTTTTTTTTTTTTTACAGAGGATCAGTTTACTATGCATTAAGTAAGGATTTCAACAGTTTGCACCCCCATAAAAACACAAAGTGAAATATATTGTTTGAGTACTCGTTATAGCATTAAATCTCAATACACAGCACATTAAGGACAGAGATCCTACATGAGGAGTAAGTGCACAGTGACTCCTGTTGTTGACTTTACCAATTGACACTCCTGTATATGGCATCAGTAATCTCCCTATGCTCCAGTCATGAGTTTCCAAGGCTATGGAAGCCCTCTGAGTTCTCCGACTCTTATCTTGTTTAGACAAGGTCATAGTCAAAGTGGAGGTTCTCTCCTCCCTTCAGAGAAAGGTACCTCCTTTTTGATGACCTGTTCTTTCCACTGGGATCTCACTTGCAGAGATCTTTTGCCAGAGTGTCTTGGCTTTCCATGCCTGAAATACTCTCATGAGCTTTTCAGCCAGCTCCGAATGCCTTTAGGGCTGATTCTGAGGCCAGAGTGCTATTTAGGACATCTGCCATTCTATGAGTCTGCTGAGTATCTCACTTCCCATGTTGGATCACTCTCCCCTTTATTTATTCCATCGGTTAGCGTTAGCAGGTACTAGACTTGTCTATGTGCTCCCTTTGACTCCCAGTCCCTCCACCATGACCAACTGTGAACTGAAACTGATCACCTGGAACAGTGAGATGGCATTGGTCATGCCACCTCGATGGGATTGAATTGGAATCCCCTGGTATGCTTCCAACTCCACCACTTGGGGCAAGTCAGCCTGAGCATGTCCCAAATTATACATCTCTTCCCTCTCTTATTCCCACCACCATGTTCAACAGGGATCACATTTCAGTTAATTTTCAACACTTAAGAATAACTGTGCATCAATTACAGATCTAAACCAGTCATATTAAGTAGAACAGATAAAAAAAACTACTAAGAGGGATAATGTATTAAGTTGTTCATTAACAGTCAGGGCTATGCTGATCAAGCCACCGTTTCCCATAGTGTCCACCTCACTCCAACAGGTTTCCCTCTTGGTGTTCAGTCAGTCGTCACCGATCAGGGAGAACATATGGTATTTGTCCCTTTGGGACTGGCTTACTTCACTCAGCATGATGTGTTCCAGATTCCTCCATTTTGTTGCAAATGACTGGATTTCATTGTTTCTTACTGCGGTATAGTATGCTAAAGAGTACATATCCCATAATTTCTTTATCCAGTCTATCGTTGATGGGCATTTAGGTTGGTTCCAGGTCTTAGCTATTGTGAATTGAGCTGCAATAAACATTAGGGTGCAGACCTCTTTTTTGTTTGCCAATTTAAATTCCTTTGGGTAAATTCCAAGGAGTGGGATGGCTGGGTCGAATGGTAGGGTTATCTTCAGGTTTCTGAGGAATCTCCAGACTGACTTCCATAGTGGCTTGACCAGTTTGCATTCCCACCAACAGTGGGTTAGTGTCCCTTTTTCCCCACATCCTCGCTAGCATCTGTTGTTGGTAGATTTCTGCATGTGAGCCATTCTAACCGGGGTGAGGTGAAACCTCATTGTGGTTTTGATTTGCATTTCCCTGATTACTAATGACCTTGAACATTTTTTCATGTGCCTGTTGGCCATTTGGATTTCCTCTTTTGAAAAATGTCTATTGAGGTCCTTGGCCCATCTCTTAAGTGGGTTGTTGGTTTTGTTTTTGTGGAGTTTCTTGATCTCTTTGTAGATTCTGGTTATTAACCCTTTATCTGTTGCATAGTTTGCAAATATTTTTTCCCATTCTGTCGGTTGTCTTTTCACTCTCCTGACTGTTTTCTTTTGCAGTACAGAAACTTCTCAATTTGATGCAATCCCAATAGTTGATTTTGGCTTTGACTGCCTGTGCCTCCCGGGTCTTTTCCAGAAATTCTTTGCCTGTGCCAATATCTTGAAGGGTTTCTCCAATGTTCTCTAGTGACTTGATTGTGTCAGGTCATAGATTTAGGTCTTTAATCCATGTTGAGTGGATTTTTGTGTAAGGTGTAAGGTAGGGGTCTTGCTTCATGATTCTGCACGTGGAAATCCAATTTTCCCAGCACCATTTATTGAATAGACTGTCCTTGCTCCAGGAATTGGTTTTAGATCCTTGATCAAATATAAGTTGGCTGTAGATGTTTGGGTTGATTTCTGGTGTTTCAGTTCTGTTCCATTGGTCTATCCATCTGTTTCTGTACCAGTACCATGCTGTTTTAATTACAACTGCCCTGTAGTATGTCCTGAAATCTGGTATTGTGATGCCTCCGGCTTTGTTTTTGTTGTACAAGATTGCTTTAGCTATTCGAGGTCTCTTGTGCCTCCATATAAATTTCAGCACCATTTTTTCCAGATCTGAGAAGAAGGTCTTCGGTATCTTGATTGGTATTGCATTGAATCTGTAAATTGCTTTTGGGAGAATGGACATTTTGATGATATTGATTCTTCCAATCCATGAGCATGGAAGATTTTTCCATTTCTTGGTATCCTCTTCTATTTCTTTCTTTAAGGTTTTGTAATTTTCATCGTAGAGATCCTTAACGTCCTTGGTTAAGTTTATTCCAAGGTATTTGATTGTTTTTGTAGCTATTGTGAATGGGATTGATCTTAGAAGTTCTTCCTCAGCCATGGCATTGTCTGTGTATACAAAGGCTGTTGATTTTTGTGCATTGATTTTATACCCTGCTACTTTGCCAAACTCTTCTATGAGTTCCAATAGTCTCTTAGTAGAGTTCTTTGGGTCCCCTAAATACAGAATCATGTCATCTGCAAAGAGGGATAGTTTGAGTTCTTCCTTCCCAATTTGTATCCCTTTAATTTCTTTTTCTTGCCTAATAGCTCTGGCTAGAACCTCCAGAACTATATTGAATAGCAGTGGTGAGAGTGGGCATCCCTGTCTGGTTCCAGATCTCAGTGGAAATGCTTCCAACTTTTCCCCATTCAATAGGATGTTGGCTGTGGGTTTTTCATAGATTGCTTTGATTGTATTGAGGAATGTTCCTTCCAAACCCAGTTTGCTTAGAGTTTTCATCATGAACGGGTGTTGTATTTTATCAAATGCTTTCTCGGCATCTATTGAGATAATCATATGGTTTTTCTTCTGCAGTCTGTTAATGTGGTGTATCACATTGATTGTCTTGCGCACATTAAACCATCCCTGCATACCAGGGATAAATCCCACTTGGTCTTTAAGGTATACAAGTTTCATGTATTTCATATATACAAATTTAGGAACATAGTGATGCTTCTCACCCTCCTCTGCCTCCCGTCCATGCTCCAATCTTTCTTCCTCTTCCTTCTACTATTCCCACTCTTAATTTTACAAAGATCTAGTTTCAGTTTACTTTATACTCACAAGGTTAACCCTGCACTAAGTAAAGAGTTCACCAAACAGTATGAAGAAGAAAAAAAAAAAAAACAAACAAAAAAAAAACATTGTTCCTTCAACAGCAGAGACAAGGGCTATAAACAATCATCAAATCACAAAATTTCCATTTCACTCCAATACATTTTAGGTAGTCTATTAGTTACCCAGATCAGGGAAAACTAATAATGTCTGTCTTTTTGGGAGTGGCTCAAAATAATTCTTTATTAAAAAAATCAAACCACAGAAGAGATAAACAAACAAACACTCAAAGAGATAGCAAAGTGGTCTTTCCAAGTTTACCAGTCCTGGTAGCTCCAGTTCTTCTCCTTTGCCCAGCCTACAGCAAATTCATCACTGTAGGTCAGAGATGTCTGGAACTTTCTGTCCAGACAGCTGTCTTCAGGAACATGGCTGAATTCATTTGGTCAGCACAAATATATCAGACAGTGACCACGAGCTACAAATGTGCCTTTTGAGTTTTGAGTTTTTTGGGAAGAAACAACTCATGGATTGAGAAAACGGATGTGTGAGTAAAACAGGGGTGAACATTGACCTTGTTTTGAAAGCAGAAGGTTGTCAAAAAATTAAGCAGAGAGAAAGAAAGGAAGGAGGAAGGGAGGGAGGAAGGGATGAATGAATTCTGGGCCAATTTTTCAAACCTTCCTTTGATGGGTAACAAGGAGAAAATGCATTTATTACACTGTGTTTTCAGATCTCTATCAGCGTTAACAGACTCAAACATCTGAGCTTAACGCAATGTTGAACGCAAACAAGCACTCAAAGCTAATATTTATTCAGCAATTGTATTCAATGACTTATCACCAAATGCTCAGCCCTATATAATCATTGAGAAGACCATGACTTGAACACAGTCATATTTTCTGCTCTTGTGCAGTTAATCCAGAGTGAAAAACGACACAGACAAAACGACCATTCACATTACAACCACCGAAGCCTTTGTACAATCTGGTGCCTACTGGGAAAGAAGTGATCCTAGGTTCATGTCCAAAGAAGACACTGTAATGCTAAAAAGAGAATTTTCAACATTAAAATTTGATTATCAAAATACATGTGAAGAAAAACAGAAGTATCTGAGAAATATACAGTAGGACAGAGGACATTCACTATGTGGATTGGGTTGTAAAGGACAAATACAAAAGAGGAAAAGAGAAGTCCACATCCAAGGACGAATACACAGGAGAGTTACATGCTGTGTGCTGTCTCTGAGGAACATTAAAACCCAGAATGAAATCAAACTCCAAAAGGATGACAGAGAGCAAAAAGACCTTTATTTGAACAAGGTTTTAGGTAAGAAGAATTTTTAAAAAAGAAATAGTCTCAGTGGTTTTGAACAGATGGTCGAATGCTAACAGATGAGAGAGGAAACAATTCTAATTTTCTATACATGAAAGAAGGAAATATCTAAGGAGAAATGAGAAATCAAGCAGAAAATAAAGAAATAAAATGGTGACAGCATTCAGATACTTTAGATGAGTTCTTATCAATAGATTAGTTGCATTTCATACTGTCTATGCACAGTATGTAAGTAATTTGCCAAAAGGAATAATGAAATAAATGCAGGAATATGAGCAAGTACTATCCCCATTTTGAAAGAGGATAGGAAGTTAAAAATAATTCATTTCAACATTAAGAAAAATGCCACAACTCATTATCAATAATCAGCCAGATGGACTGTGCTTATTAAGAGATTACTGGTCATTAGGGGAATTAATATTAGTTTAGCAAAAACATGCCAAATTAATAACACTATTTCCTACACATACTTACGATACCAGATAACAGATGGAGATTAGCAATAACTTCGTTAAATATAGGAAGTAAGGAAAAGAAAAAAGGAAGGTATTTGGATTGGCAAGTAATATGTCCAAGCCCCACATCTGAGTCAAATAATAATATCCAAACCCCACATCTGAGTACCTGAATTTTATTCCAAAATCTGGCCCCTGCTTTCAGCTTCCTGCTAATGTAGGCCCTGAGAGACAAAAGTAATGGCTCAAGTAATTAAATTCCTGCCATCCACATGGGAAACCTGAACTGATTTCCTGGCTGCCAGCTTCAGCTAGGTCAGTAGGCATTTGAGGAGCGAACCAGTACATTGGGATATTTGTATTCATATGCTCCCTCTCTCCCATACATAAATACGTTTTTAATGAGAGAGAAGAAAAGGACAAAGACCGAAGGAAAATGAAGAGGAGGAGGAAGAGGAAGGGGTGGAGGAGGAGGAGATGGGGAGGAGACACGAAGGAAGGAACTAAACCTATTGTACGTGGCTCTGAAGAAAGAAAGAAAATACCAATAGAAGCTACCGTGAGTGACACTTTGGATTAACAGAGAATGAAACAGGCCAGCGTCTCGGCTCACTAGGCTAATCCTCCACCTTGCGGCGCCGGCACACCGGGTTCTAGTCCCGGTCGGGGCGCTGGATTCTGTCCTGGTTGCCCCTCTTCCAGGCCAGCTCTCTGCTGTGGCCAGGGAGTGCAGTGGAGGATGGCCCAGGTGCTTGGGCCCTGCACCCCATGGGAGACCAGGAGAAGCACCTGGCTCCTGGCTCCTGCCATCGGATCAGCACGGTGCGCCAGCCGCAGCACGCCGGCCGTGGTGGCTATTGGAGGGTGAACCAACGGCAAAGGAAGACCTTTCTCTTTCTCTCTCTCTCTCTCTCTCACTGTCCACTCTGCCTGTCAAAAAATAAATAAATAAATAAATAAATAAAACAGCATTTAAGTTTTGACTCCTTGCCAGATGAGCCAATTACTGTTATTAATCAGCCCCACCAGCCCAAGGAGGTAGGCATTTTATCTTCCTTCTGCAGATAAATGATGTGAATCCCAAAAACTTTTCTGTAAGTGCTTAGGTTTATACACCCAGAATGGGATGTGGACGGGAGTCACAGCACATCTCTCCAAATGCAAAGCTCCTACATTTTGCATTTTGTCACTGAAGAAATAGCCACCAATTGGATCACCTGCTCTCCAAGGAGAAGACCTTATTGGGAGCATTCTGCTTGGAAGACTGATTTTCTGAAGTAACAAAAGGAGTTCAAAGAACTTTGTAAGGAAACTGAACTAAATGCCTTAAAAAAACAAACAAACAAACAAACAAAAAACCTTCCATCAGCCAGGTATAATGTTACTTTGATTCTGCTTTTACTAAGGCCAATTAGCTTTCTTACTATATCATAAACCCATCAAGAATATTTACACTATTCAATATTATCTAGTTAACCCAAAATAATGAAATTTCAGTAGAGATGTTTTGGGGAAGGAAAATTCCATCAACAAATTGCACCACATAGGCAGCTGCCTACACTGCCTTCATTAAGAAATGTGTGGCCGGCGCCGAAGCTCACTAGGCTAATCCTCCGCCTTGCGGCGCCAGCACACCGGGTTCTAGTCCCTGTCAGGGCGCCGGATTCTGTCCCGGTTGCCCCTCTTCCAGGCCAGCTCTCTGCTGTGGCCAGGGAGTGCAGTGGAGGACAGCCCAAGTGCTTGGGTCCTGCACCCCATGGGAGACCAGGAAAAGTACCTGGCTCCTGCCTTCGGATCAGTGAATCAGCGCGGTGCGCCGGCCGTGGCGGCCATTGGAGGGTGAACCAACGGCAAAGGAAGACCTTTCTCTCTGTCTCTCTCTCTCACTGTCCATTTTGCCTTTCAAAAAAAAAAAAAAAAAAGCAGCAAAACATAGAAAAAAAGAAAAAGAAATGTGTGTTTTGCTTCCAGCCCTGCTATGCTTCTCTATGTGACTAATGGCAACTTGCTGCATGTCTGTTTCTGTGCCTTTTTGTAACATTCATCACTGACCACAAAGAATAAAGGTAAACTAAAAAAAATTTGATTTGCGATTTTAAAAAGAAGTCTTCATGCACCACAGGCTTTAAAATCATCTTGTAGAGAATATATTCAATATATAAACCTAGGTAACATCCTTTCATAATTTATGAAAAATCAGCACATAATTTTCTGATTGCTACAAAAAGATGAGATCAACACCTAAAAGAAAGATGTCATGAAAGTAGTCTTAAAAACTTGGTTTTATTCTTAAAATTAACTGAGCATTATACGTAACTCTTTTTGTATTAAAATACTTCATCTGAAAATGAGCTACATCTATATGCCTTTTTCTCCAGTTCAACTGATCTGCATCTCCCTACCCTACTAATTTATCTTCCCAAGCCTCCCTTCTCTTGTTTGTATTACTACATCTCCACTTGCTTCTTCCACATCCAGAAGACCAGATGAAAATACCATTAAAGATCATACTTCCAGAAAGCAGTATTTAGAGAAAGCTGCATTATCCTAATTGAAATCAAACTGGGATCTCAAAAGTTACATTTGATACCACACATTGAAAATCTGTGCTTACTGGGGGAGATTCTGATCCCAGGAGGAAAGTGAGTGGCATTGCCACCCTGCTTTCTTCATATCCTGAAATGAGGCAAGAGGAGCTGGTGTTCACTGTCACTGGAAAATAAAACTGGGCAATCCCAATTACTGCCAGGTCCCTTCCATCCGTGATCACACTTAATCAACACAACACCCTCTTCCATGCGTGAGAATGTTGCACTGGAGAGAAATTTGGCTACTTGTCACAATCACAAATCTAATCAGTGGTGAAGTTAGTATCTGTAGTCAGGAACAGAACCCAAAATAACATCCTCTTTGCTGTGGTATTCATTATTCAGAACACAGCCATATTTAATCCATAGCTAGGTCAATACAGTTCTCTCTTTTCTTCCTGAAAGCCTAAAAAAGGTGAGAGGAAAGTGGATTCTTGGGTGAGACCTAAGCAGCACGGCTGTCAACGCTCAGGAAACAGAACTGGCCCCAGTGGTATACCACTAGACAACCACAGTAATGAAAGGGCAGGCAAGCCAGGGCTGGTTTATTAAAAGACTGTAGAAGTACTGGACTGGTACTATGGTGTAGCGGGTAAAGCCACCACCTGCAGTGCTGGCATCCCATATGGGCGCCAGTTCGAGCTTGGCTGCTCCAATTCCAATCTAGCTCTCTGCTACAGCCTAAGAAAGCAGTGGAAGATGGCCCAAATGCTTGAGACTCAGGAAACTGATCCAGTCCTAAGGGCCATTCATGTAAAGCCAACATCAAAACCACTCCAAATTACTCTAGGAAAACTTTTAAAACCCCCATAATATATAGTGATCCTCATCCACTATAAGACCCACTAGGCTAGATTAAAAGACATGAGCAACAATACCTAAGATACGGATTCAACCCAGACGTCTATCAACTGAAGACTGGATAAAGAAATTATGGTGTATAGACACACCATGGAGTAGCGCTAGCTATTAAAAAAATAAATAAAATCCTATCTTTTGCAACCAAAAGGATACAACTGGAAATCATTATACTTACTGAAATGAGCCAGTCCCAAAAAGACAGCCATCATACATTTTCCCTGACCTGGGGTAACTAATAGAGTACTTAAATGTAACATATGAAGTGAAATGGACACCATGATTGTTTCCAGCCTTTGTCTCCTCTGTTGAGGAACAGTATTTTTTTTCTTCATATTATTTGTTGAACTCTTTTCTTAGTGTAGGGTTAACCTTGTGGTCATTAAGTAAACTGGAATTAGATCTTTGTAAAAAATTAAGAGTAGGGATGGGAGAGGGAGGAGTAAGAAGGGTTGAAATGTAGCAGGGAAGGATCATAGGGTGCAAAGTATCACTATGTTCTTAAATCTGTACACAGGAAATACATGAAACCTGTATAACTTAAAGAAAATTTTAATAATGCAAAAATAAAAACAAAAAATACGTGAGAAATACATTCATCAGTCTGAGTCAGATAAACATATTCTCAAGGGGCAGGTGCCTATTTGGCACATCATCAGTTAAGATTCCACTTGGGACACCTGTGATCCATATCAGAGTGCCAGGGTTTGATGCCCAGTTGCAATTCTGTTTCCAGTTTCCTACTAACGTACACCCTGAGGGGGCAGCAGGCGATGGCACAAGGTCTTAGGACCCTGACATCCACACAAGAGCCTGACAAGGAACTCCTAGTCCCCAGTTTCCACCTGGCCCAGCCCTGGCTATTGCAGACAGTTGGGGAAATAATCAACAGATGGAAGGTCTCTGTCTCTCAAATCAAAAAATGGGGTGGGAGGAGGAATATTCATAATGGTCATTAGGATTTATTCAGCTTGTTTTAATTTTATCCTTTTGCATATTTTTGTCATCCTTTTTTAAGGTACATTCATTTTAAAGGCAGAATTACAGAGAGGCAGCAGAGAGAAGTCTTCCATCTGCTGCTGGTTCACTATCCAATGGCCACAATGGCAGTAGTTGGACAAATCCAAAGCCGGGAGCCAGGAGCTTCTTCCGGGTCTCCCATGTGGTTGCAGGGGCCCAAGGACTTGGACCATCTTCTACTGCTTTCTCAGGCCACATCAAAGAGCTGGATCAGAAATGGAGCAGCCAGGACTCTAACCTAGGTCCATATGGGATGCCGGCACTTCAGGCAGTGGCTTTACCTGCTATGCCACAGCACCGGCCCCTCCTTTTTTGCTTTTAGAGTATGATAACAGGTTTGTTAGTGGTTGAAGAAATTGAATGTGTTTTTGATGCTTTATCTTTCATTGAGCTGAAATTTTTTATTCAAAACCCAATGTCACATGCAGTACTGTACTAATATGTCAAGACAGATTCAGAGACAAATGTGCTGGTGTATTGTGGAAGCCATCAGACAGTCCTGCAGAAGAGATTGGGATTGACAAAACAGGGAAGATGAGAAGATGCCTGAAACTGTGGATACTAGATAGAGCTGGTGGTGGTAAAATCTGCTCATGATGCCTTTGCACCAAGGAGGCGATTTTTTTGTAGTTTAGCTCAAAAACAAAGTTCCTGAATCACAAAGCAGTCCCATGTAGTAATCATAAGACACATCATTCTAGATATATTTTCTCTCTGGAGATCAAGACACCTCTATTAATTTCTGATCAAATTCTTATATAAAATCTAAGACTATAATATAATAAATGGGTTAATTAAAACACCAAAATATGCATAGTCCAAGTCTCAATGACTTGAGACATAATGTAGAAGTTGTAAAAACTAATAAAAAATCACATTTCATTAGAGAAATATTTAATTGCTAACCAAAAATATTATAGAGGCTGATAAATATTTGGTTTAGATGGATTTTAATGAAGGAAAAATCATTCTCTCAAAGGTTAAAGATCCAGTATCAATTAGGGTAGCTCAAAAATGCATAAAAGCATTTCCAAAATAGGAAGCCAAAAAGTGATTAGAATCATTGCTCCTAAAGGGAATAGTGTTACAAAACTGTAAAGAAAATCCTGCCTCCTTTTCCAAGAAACAAATGTATTATTCACTTATTTGATGCTACCCAGGAAACTTTGCCAAAGCTCTCTCAGATCTGCAGGTGCATGAATTCCCTCCATTCTAACCCTAGTTCAGGATTCTTGAATGCTGGAACTCCAGAGTTGCTATGTCTAGTAGCGACTTCTCTCAGTGGTTGCACAGAATCTCCATCCCAGGAGAAATATCAGAGAGATATGAAATGGTTCTTTTCTCTTCTGTCTCCTGCTCCATCCTCCATTCTCTTTGCATCTTTTTGGTAAGGTCCTGACCCACATGCTACTGTAAAGGAGACCATGAGCTGTGTTTTTTCTTCAATCTCATGATTGTTTTTGTTTTTAACTTATCTTAATTAACATGAATTTTTTCCCTGATTCTACTTTCCCTGGAATATGAATTTTGCTTTTCTATCTACCTGATTGAATATGCTAGAGGACAGGGTCGCTGACTAACAACAGTAGTTACCAGAGGTTGATTATGCACTAGTGCTGGTGCAAAGCCAGTTACTTGAGCTGTTTCTCGCCATCCTCCTCACAAACTGACACTGTGAGCATTCCTGTTATTCTCTTCCCCATGTGGACACTGGTAAACTAGCTTGCCCAAGTTTGTAGAACTGTCCAGAAATATTCAGGGGTTGACCCTAGGACATAGACCTGGAATAAATGCACAAATGACAAAAAATAATCCCTGTCTTGCTCTAGGGGAGATTATAGCAGATAATAAAATGTGACTACTATAGAAATCTACTTTTCCCTGCTTTGAATGAACAATTTTGGCTAAAAAGAATCTATATGACTATGAAACATGTCTAGATTCTGGATTCTGTCTGAGGCAAAAATGTACATTCCTTGGTTAAACCCAGTATCTTACAGAGATATATTACTACCCATTTTTTTTTTTTTACTGTTTTAAGCTAATTCCTTAAGACATTCAGTCTTTTGCAAGGAATGCTGCAAATATTTAGTTCCTGGTTCATTTCTTCCCTCCAAATCTGACAATTCTTTAGGTTTTTGGCAAGGCCCAAATTCTGGTTTAGCTTTGCTAATGCTTGCCTGGTAATATTTTTCTTTCCAATTTGCAAGCAGCAGCTGTGTGATGGTGTGTATGAGTGCTGACACTCTCCTTTCCTGCTTTATAGCTCCTGTTAACGTGCCAAATGCTATGCATCATTCCTACAAAATGATCCCATTCCTATACCCTGCCCCCTCTACTAAAAACTAATTGAGTGAGTTATTTTAAGATAACTGCAATCATGGATGTGGCATTTATCAAATTCTGCAGATAAATCTTTTACTATCTGGATGACATAATCCTTATAACTGCTTAGACTCACCAAGGATCAAGTAAAAATACATTATAATATTCTGTGTTTATTCCCTGTTTAGATCATTAGTCCATGTTTCCAATTATACATTTTGATGCATTTCTTATTTATGACCTAGAAAAGACTATAAATTTAGTGTTTAGTAGCACATTAGTGACACTTCCTACTATTATAGTGACTAAGTGTACAGCCTCTCGTACTTCTGAACACAAGCAATCAGATCCCTGCTATATCCAATTATAGGTGGTAGTTCAAGCTATCCCTATATTCCAGTTTCTGTTTTCACCTAAAATAGAAAATATTGAAGGTATGCACAAGATTATGGAGCCAAAGCACTCAGTACTTGGAGAGCCTCCCCCAACCGCCGCTACCAAGATTTTTTTCAGTCCTCATTCCCCCATGTTTAAAACCCTGTTCCACATCCATTATGTTAACATCTTTTGACTTCTATTGACCCTTAAGTTCTGCCTTGCTCTTGAGTCCAACATTCAAATATCCACCCCTTGCTTGACAGCTTCCCTGTGATGTTGAAAGGCAATCTCAGAGTAAATACTGTTACAAAACCATGATTTCCAGTCCCTACTCTCAACTGGGATTTCCCTAGCTTCCAAACTGCTAATTTTGCTTCTCCATTTAAGCAAACACATCATTCACCCAGTTCTCAGACACAACTTTCAAGAAAGAGCCATAATTTATTTTTTTCCTATATCCCTCATTCAATTCACCAGGAAATCCTTTAGGCCCAGTTTCTAAAATGCATCGTAAAACCTGACCACTTCTCATTTTTCCTATTTAAACTTCCACTTCTACAGACAACTGTGGCAGAATACAACTGTTCTTCCTGCTGAGAGCTCTCCCCCACTCTGTGACCCCAGCTCATTGTTCACATAGCACCTTCCCAATTCAATCAGATAACATCAAAAGCCCTTTGCTAAACTCTCATGACACAAAGAATAAAATCAAAACTTTGAGCTCTTTATGAGAGCCCGAGAAGCCCCACGACACCTAGATCCTGTGCTCCCAACACTGCCTCCTTCCACATTGGCCACTCAGTTCCGTGCTTATACCAAGCTTATTTCTTTCTCATTTTTCTTGCACATGCTATTCCTTTGGCTTTGAAGACTTTTTCCACTGACTTTCCCATTGCTGGTTTCTTCTTCTTGTTACAACGCCCAATTCAAATATCACCTCTTCATGATGGGTTCCATGATTGGCCTGGTTAGTACAGTCTCTTCATTAGAACCACTTCATCCAATTCTCGACACAACACGCATCATAGTTAAAACTGTGCTTTTTTGGTTTGGTTCCATATTTAATGTCTTTAGCCATTAGACTAAAGAGCACGTGAAACAAACTTGGTGTTTAGAACATACTTGCTGACTAATAGACAAGAACATAAGAGAGTTAAGTTAAGAGAAGCAAAGTCCCCTATGGCTCGGGGAGAAAGGGGAACACCGCCTTCAGAATACTCGTAAACAGTCTTGAAGACCTGCCTACCTGGAAATTCTTGCTCTATTTTGTATTTGTGGATCTTAATATCTTTCTAACTCTCACAGTTTCACTATCCATAACATGGAGATAACGGTGGCTTACATTGTCAGTAAGATAATAAAGCATATTTTCATTAGTCCACGAAGATTAAATAATAGTACATAGATAAAGCTTTTAGCACAGTGCCTAGAGGATATCCATAAATAAGTGCATAAACATAAATGTTAGTTTTATTATTATCGCCATTATCATAGTATTTATCTTCAACACTATGTTTTAAATCCCTGAGAAGAATATAGGTATCTTTCCCTGGCCCCTAAACTTCCAACAGAAATAAAACAGAAGAAAACCACAGTGCCCTTAAGCAGAGGCACAGAGAATGGTGACCTCATCATTATGATTTAGGCCAGTAATTCTTAAAATGAGAAATGTTATACTAAATGAATAGACCGATAACATTAGTATCTCCTGAACAATGGTTAGAAATCTTTTCTGAGCTTTCCCCAGGCCGAATGAACCAAAAAGTCTGCAGATGGGTCAAGCAGTCTATTTTAACAAGCTCCACAGGTAATTCTAATCAATGACCCAGTTTGACAATAGCTGCTTTAGGCTGTCGCAGACAGGTCCAACTCGCACACCAGTACAATGGCACAGAGTCACTGACTGCCTGGAACACATCTCAGTCTCTATGCGAGCAGGGTGTGCAGAGCAAGGAAGAACTTGCTACAAGGCACTTGCCAAGCCCTCTCTCCACACCTACCAAGCCAGAACCCCCCAAAAAAGACCATACCCTGTATTGGAGAGCATCGGCTTCTTTCTCGTGAGTAGTTTCGAGAACAGGAAATTTGGCAGCTCAGAGAACAGTTATGTGATAGAAAAAGAAAAAAATGCAGAATGATCAGCTCACTGCTCTGAGGAAAGTGGTTGACAGGATTGACAGCTGCCTCGGGGACAGGTCCTGAGCCCACAAGCATCCCACTAGGGAAAAGATCGTCTCGGGGAAGGAAAGAATTTCACCAATTACTTTGGTGGAGGCTGAAAGAGCCAACTTTATTTACCTAAGGAAATCAGCCCTCTATGTATTTTAACTCAAACACCCACAACCTCCTTTCCGTGCTTCCTTTACTGTTTTTCTCTGCTCTCCATCCTTTTGCTTCTTTGCACGTTTTCCTTCTCTTCTGTTGTCATGAAAGTAAAGGAAAAAGAAAGTCAATCTGTGGCAATTCATCATTCCACCTGGTGTTACTAGGAGAGGGTCTCAAAACTTCCTTCACTTGAAGGCTGGTCCAACAGCAGCATGACCAGCAGGTGTCAGTGTAACTTGTAAACCTGACCTGCCAGCTCTTCCTCTGCCATGACGCAGGGCCCCCTCCTCCAAGCCAACTAGACCATTTCATCAATGCCCTCAGCTGTTCTCATGGCCTGAGAACATAACACCTAGAGTTGAAGGGGCAAGGCAGTCTTGACACCTGACAATGGGGAACCACATTGTAATGGTTTAATTTAATGAACTTATTTTTTAATTTCATCTTTCATGAACTTTTTTTGAGGTATCTGGGTTTATCTTTTTTTTGGGGGGGGGCAATAGAGAGGGACAAACAGACTGAGACAGAGAGAGCTTCCATCTGGTGATTCACTCCCCCAAAAGCCTATAATGGGTAGGGCAGGGCTGCAGCAAGATCTGGGAGCTGGGAAGACAATCCAGGACTCCCAGAGGGATGCCAGGAGCTTGGTTACTTGAATCATCACCACTGCCAGAGTCTGCAGGAATGAGCTACAGCTGGGAGTTGAACCCAGGCACCACAGTGTGGCACATAGGCACACCAAACACCAGGCTACTGGCTGCTCCTCACGATCATCTTGAGACCACAAGGATCGTTCCCTATGGGCTTTCTTGGAAGATGTTTAATTCACTTTCAGGCAACTTTTTAAAATGTCCCTTTTTTTCCTAACACCTAGTTAGGAAACACAGTCTATTGTGGTGGTCTACGGTAAGCCTGCAGGTGCCCTACATGCTTATGTTTACTGCGTATATAATATATTTATTGGTTATTCCTGATGCTCATATTCTTCCACTAAACCTTTCCAGGAGATGGACTAACATGCTGTTTATCTTTGAATTTTTAGCCCAGTCCCTGGAAAATACTAAGTAGTCTGCTTGAACATACTTCAATTTAGAGGTCATCTAAGGGAAACTAAAGGGTAAACTTACTTACAGATATTTATATATATATATATATATATAAATAAGTTATATACATGTTATATGTGTATGTTATATATGTATATAAATGTTATATGTCTACTATATATGTAGATTTATGTATATACATACAATTTCTGAGACTAACTTATTGTCTAAAATTTTCTCCATTTTCCATCTTCTACTCTGTCAAGGCTCATCTCCACCCTTCCCAGTGCACATGATGCTCATTTTCACTTCCTCCCTCCCACATTTTTCACCCCGAAAAAGAGACTGTACATTTTATAATTAATTTGATTGGCACGCATTGTACTTATCATTTTACAAAGAACAATTTTTATATAATCTTAAATTTCAGGTGATCTATATCATCTTTTACTGTTTAACAAGATGATTAAGATCATAGCAGAGAGGTAAATTTTAACTTTGATTTTATATTTGATTAAATTCTTAAGACACATTATTTCTCTATTTTTACATTATGAATTATCTCAAAACTTAAACCAACATTTCTCTTACACCGTTTTTTTCAAATAAGGAATCCAGAGGTTAGATGAGTATTTCCGGTGCAGGATCTCACTACAGCCTCTGAAGGCTTGACTGGGGACACTGGATGAGCAACCTTCTGGAATGTTCACACACTGTGGCTGCTGGGAGGCCTTGGTTCCTTTCTGGCTGTTGGAGGAGGGCCCTAGTTGCTTGCCATGCAAACTTCTCTAATTGGGTCCTAGAATGCGTGATGTGGCAGCTCATTTCCCCTAGAGTCAACGATTCAAGAGGGAGGCTCTCAGAGAATGAACAGAGGCCACAATGCCTTTAATACAGTTCTGAGAATTGCCCTGTCATCTCTGCCACAACTGATTCTTTGGTATAATTCACTTAACACATTCTACACTTAAGGAAGGATAAATAAATTTCATCCACTGAAAGGAGGAATATTTAAGATTTTATGATCGGGAGCTGGTGCTGTGGCTTAGCAGGCAGAGCCACCACCTGCAGTGCTGGCATCCCATATGGGTGCCGGTTCAAGCCCCGGCTACTCCACTTCCAATCCAGCTCTCCGTTATAGCCTAGGAAAGCAGTAAAAGATAGCCCAAGTCCTTCGGCCCCTGCACCCACATGGGAGACCCAGAGGAAGCTCCTAGCTACTGGCTTCATATCAGCATATCTCCGGCCATTGCAGCCAATTGGGAAGTAAACCGGTGGATGGAAGACCTCTCTCTCTGCTTCAACTTTTCTTTCTGTGTAACTCTTTCAAATAAATAAATCTTTCAAAAAAAGATTTTATGATCATATTTCAAAATCACTATAATTGGTTTAAAATTTTAACTTTTTTCTACAAGATACACAATCCACTCCAAAAGAAATAGTCCAACAAAGGTAGTGTTTCTTGCTGACTATTTGTGTTCTCAAGACCCCAATTCAAAGGACATGATTAGGACACACATCTCTGAATAATACAGAACATTCTGTTTTCTTAGTAATCAGCCTTAGCTAGAAACTTAACGATTAGGAAAAGATTCAAAGTAATTTAGATTTAAACTTATATTTATGGTAATCAGTACATAAGCAAATGAAACAGCAAGTGAAAAGTCCCTAATACAGTGCTTAACTTGATGTTTAAGTGCTCAGTGACTGACACAGTGAGTTGAAACAAACAGTGGTGATAAGTAGACAGGAGATCAAATCATTTGAGGTTGGTCAGACAATCTAGATCTTTAAATATGGATACACTTTAAATTTTAGATTAACTACTAATGTTACACAGCCACTGAGAGTTTTGGGGCTGAGAGATATCTTAATCTGATGTATTTTAGTGTATATTTTTATCAACAATTGTACTATTTATGGGCTACAGTGTGACATTTCAATACATGCAGATAATGAGTATTGATCAAATCTGGGTAATCAACATTTCTCCTTCTTTGAAATTATTTTATGTTTGAAGTTTTGAAGCTCCTTTCTCCTATTTGTACATAAAATCCCAGGTTATTGTAAACAACAGTCACCCCATGATTCTGTGGAATAATAGTAGTTTAACTCTTCAAACTAACTCTGAATTGGTACCTGTTATCCAAATCCCCTCTCTTCTTGCTCCACCCCAAACCCAGCCTCTAGTAATCATCATTTTGTACTGAGTTTTTTTTCTAACTTCCACATATGAAGAACACACAATATTTGTCTATATCTGGCCTATTTCATTTAGCATAATGTCCTCTAGCTCCCTCCATTTTGCCAGGAGTTATAGGATTTCATTTTTTATGACAGAATAATATCCTATTATAAATATGTAACCACATTTTATTTGCTCGTTCATCTATTTATGAATATCTTGGTTGATTCCATATCTGGGTTTTTGCGAACACTGCTGTTATAACCATGGAAGAACAGGTAGCTCTTTGACATAATGAATTAATGTCTTCAGGAAATATATGCAGTAGTGGGGCTTCTGGATCATATAATCATGTATTTTAAAATTTAACTCTGACTAGAACATAAACAATTGATTATAAGGCTCCAAATGGGAAAATAAGGATACAAGTTAGACTATTAAAAAAAAGTCAAGCTTAAAACAGAACATTAGTGTTACAGGGATAATAACAGAGGTTTAAGCAGAGCCATTAAACAAGAAAAATCAAAGGGATACAAATTGGGAAGGAGGAAGTCAAAATATCCCTATTTGCAAATGACAGGATTCTATATATAGGGGATCCAAAAGACTCCAGTGAGAGACTACTGGAACTCATAAAAGAGTTTGGTAACGTGGTAGGATATAAAATGAACATACAAGATTCAACAGCCTTAGTATACACAGACAATGCCACAGCTGAGACATAACTTCAAAGATCAATCCCATTCACAATAGCGACAAAAAAATTAAATACTTTGGAATAAATTTAACTGAGGATGTCAAATATCTCTATGATGAAAATTATGAAACATTAGAGAAACAAAAAATGAAAAATCTTCCATGTTAATAGATTAGAATATTCAATATCATCAAAATGTCCATACTACTGAAAGCAATTTACAGATTCAATGTGATCCCAATGAAAATATCAAGGACATTCTTCTCATATCTAGAAAAAAAATGGTGCTAAAATTCATATATAAACACAAGTGACCATGAATAGCTAAAACAATCTTATACGACCTAAACAAAGCCAGATGCATCAAAATACCAAATCTCAAGACACATTACAGGGCATTTCTCATCAAAATAGCCTGGTACTGGCAAATAAAAATTTTAAAAACCATATGGGTAGACCAATGGACCAGAATAGAAATTCCAGAAAGCAATACTTGCATCTACAACCAACTTATCTCCATACGCAAAAGTATGAAGCAAGACCCATACCTTACTCCCTACACAGAAATCCACTCAATAAAAAAAAATAAAAGGATATCTCAGATACAGCGAAATGATGCGGAAATTCACATGGAAACACTAGAGACCCCAAACATGTAAAACAGTCTTATACAACAAAAACAAAGCCAGATGTACCAAAATACCAAAGTTCAAGACATATTACAGGGCAGTTACAATCAAAACAGCCTGGTACTGGTACAAAATCAGATGGATAGACCAATGGAATAGAGGAGAAACGCCAGAAATCAACCCACACACCTATAACTTATTTATCTTTGACAAAGGAGCTAAAATCAGTCCCTGGAGCAAGGACAGTCTCTTCAACAGATGGTGCTGGGAAAACTGGATCTCCACATGTAGAAGTGTGAAGCAAAACACCTACCTTACACCCTACACAAAAATCCACTCAAAATGGATTAAAGACCTAAATCTACAATCTGATACCATCAAATTATTATAGAATATTGAGGAAACCCTGCAAGGCATTGGCATAGGCAGACTTCCTGGAAAAAGCCACAGAGGCACAGGCAATCAAAGCCAAAATTGACAAATGGGATTACATCAATTGAGACGCTTCTGCACTGCAAAAAAAAAAAAAAAGAAGAAGAAGAAGAAGAAAAACTCCCTCCCCTCACCAAAGTGAAGAGGCAACTGACACAATGGGAGAAATTATTTGCAAACTATCAGTTTAAACTATCAGTTTATCAGTTAAAGGACAAGAATCTACAAACAGATCAAGAAACTCCATGACTTAAAAACAAACAACCCAGTTAAGAGATGGGCCAAGGACTTAAACAGACATTTTTAAAAAGAGGAAATACAAATGGCCAACAGACACATGAAAAAATGCTCACGATCACTAGCCATCAGGGAAATGCTAATCAAAAACACAATGAGGTTTCACTTCACTCCCATTAGAATGGCTTTCATACAGAAATCAACAAACAATAAATGCTGGCAAAGATGTGGGGAAGAAGGTATCCTAATCCACTGTTGGTAGAAATGTAAACTAGAACAGCAACTATAGAAGACAGTATGGAAATACCTCAGAAATCTGAATATAGACCTACCATATGATCCAGCCATCCCATTCCTGGGAATTTATCCAAAGGAAATGAAATCAGCATATGAAAGAATAATCTATACCCCCATGTTTATTGCAGCTCAATTCACAATAGCTAAGATATGGCATCAACCCAAATGCCCATCAACTGAGGTCTGGGTAAAGAAATTAAGGTATATGTTCACTATGGAATACTACACAGCAGTAAAAGAAAAAAATGGAATCCTGTTGTTTGCAACAAAATGGATGCAACAGGATACCATTATACTTAGTGAAATAAGCCCGTCCCAAAAAGCCACCTTATGTTCTCCCTGATCTCTGGTAACTAGTAGAGTACCTAAAAGGTAATCTATACAAGTGAAACTGCATAATGGAAACATCATCAGTCAAGGTAAGCTAGATTAGATGAGGAAAAAAAATCTCCTCAAATCTCTCTGGCTTAATTAAACACTTACTTCTTGATCTTGTTTCATATATAACAGGGCTTAGTAGCAGGGTCTGCCCACTTCAGTCACTCAGAGAGCCAATCTGATTGAGGGGTGAGGAGAAGGCTCACAGAGGTGTTTCTTTTGACAGCAAGGATAGGAAAGGGAATGTGGCCACTATGCTCTGGCTCTTTAAGGCTTCTCATGGAAGTGAGATAAAACGATCCCTGCTCCCAACCCCCTGGGCTAACTACATGGAGTATAGGGTTCAGAGAATGCAATTCTGCCAAGTAGAGAAGGTAGGAAAGTATTTAAGAAAAATCCTATGCACTTCCACAATATTTAAGCATGCGTGTCGAATAGGCCAATGGACCCTTGAGTCTGGAATTAAGGAGACATCAAATTACAAATATATATTTGCAACTGGCCAACATGTAAATGCCAGTTAAACTTGAAGGATTATGTGACATCTCAAAGGCAGTAAGATACTAGGATCAACATCTGTTTTTTCTCTTTAAAATTTTTTTATTTATAAAAAGGGAAGAAGTTTCATGTATTTCATACGTACAGTTTTAAGAGCATAATGATACTTCCCATCCTCGCCCCTCCTTTTCTTATTTTTAACTTTTACAATGGCATACTTTCAAATTTCTTTATAATCACAAGCTTAACCCTCCGCTAAACAAAGAACTCAAGTAGTAGTAAGTAGAGAAAATTCTGTTCTTCAGGAGTTTAGACAACGGCTATAAACAATAAAATATCAAAACGTCAATTCTGCTCATATACTTTGTTTTTTTGTACTCTGTATATTAGTTACCACAAATCAGGGAAAATATATGGTATTTATCTTTTGGAGACTGGCTTATTTCATTAGAAGTAGGAAAAGGAAGAGAACTCCGGGAGGAGTGAGGTGCAGAGAGAACCAAGAAAGATTGAATATTTGATAACAAATCCAGATAACTTTCAAAGTTTGTTTGAAAAACAAGGTAGTAATTGTTATCCAGTCATGGCTACATTTTCTGTGAAATAAAAATCAAAACTATCAGCAAAAAATTAGAATGAGAAGCACGTGGTGGCTGTTGGAGAGAGAAGAAAAATAAGCATTATTGATCTATGAGAGTGGGAGAATGGGTTAAAGGGGGGCATAGAGTTGAGTTCTCCAGGAACAGTGGGGACCTACTTGAAGTTAGTCATCACGTACTGAAAAAAACCCATCACAGTTCTGTGATTTTTCTCTGACCATGGTCACCTGCTCAAATTTAGGTGCACAGTGGGTGAAAACCATATTGAGTTCTATGGGTCGTGTTTGCCACTACACAATGGGAGGGAGGGAATGACGTTCTGGACAGGACATGTGGTGGTAATGGCTGCTCATGGAGCTTTCAGTGGGTATGCAGAGAACTGATGTAACTGGGAGGGTGAGGGATCATGAAATGTTTGGTAGAACAAAGAGTTCATGAGAAGGCCCAGGAGATTTGAACAATCATTAGATTTGGGGCACTAAAGAAATTTAAAAGGCTGAGAGGTATTATACTTTAAAGATTGCTAAGACGTGGGCTGAGCCTATGAGTGGGTATCTCAGAATACAGGAAAAGATCTTCGGAGTCAATTTTCAAGAACCTGGAAAGTGATGTATTGGAACAATTGTCAGTGTGGATAGCAAAGCTGCAAAATTAAATGTTCATAGTAAAAATGCCAATGCTGAGCAACAGGGGAAATTGACAAGAACACTCAAAGTTCAGTGAGCCTGCTGAGTCACAGGGAAAGTTGTGTTCAGGCTAATGCAAGGTTTGTTCTCTTGTAAAGGAGAACAGCAATACCAAGTGGGAGCAAGTATAGAGGGGAAAAATACTCTTTCCATCTTAACATCTGTTCTGATGAGGCACATACAGGACATCCAAATGGACATATCTTGCAGGCAGTTGGATAAACAGCCCTGGTGTCAAGAAGGGATGGTTACCACGGAGAATTTTTTTTGAACATCCATCACATTAAGATAGCCATTAATCATCACAGTGAATGAGAACAACAAAGGAAAATATACAGACATGGGAAAAAGAAAGGAACAAAGGGGAGAATTCTAACAACAAAAATGGTCACATATTGAAAATGTGCTCAGAATTAAATGATATGCAAAAGAGGAGAAAATGACCTGCAGGAGAAATTTAAAAAAAAGAATAAAAATTAACAGTTGTCACTCTGATGTATGATACAAAACCAAAAGGCTAACTTGAGTTTGAGAGGGTAAGAAAGACTTAGAAAAAACTAAGTGAACTAGGAGTAACTGACTAGTAAGTAGGCAGATTATTTTTTTATTTTATTGATTCCCCCCTCCGGACCTTTTCTTTGCAAGCCTATAATAGGTTAATGATAAGGCTAGCTTTGCGCCATCATTTTGGTCACGGACTGTTCCAGTTAGGGACCAAGTGGACATTCATGTAGCTGTCTACAGATGCATCATGGCAATTCAGCACTTGTGCCATCCTCTGTGGTAGGGGGCAGTTAAGTACTCTGGAATGGCAGCATGAGCAGTAGATACAGTGTCGCAGAAACTCATTCCCTGCTGTAGTTATTCATCTATTTTCACTTGTAGCTTAAAACCTGATAAACATTACTTGTTCTGGTCAGTTTGTATAATCATACATAAACGTGGGTACATGATGTTCTAAAAGTATACACCAACTATCAGAGTTTATGGGGTTCAAACCAGCTTGTTTGGGATGTATAAGCCCCATGTTTCTCAGGTTTCACATTTTTAAATTTTACGTGTTTCAAGTTTACTAAAACTGTTCTCTTGGAAATCCTATTAAGAGGTACTTTCAAGGTACATAGATACAGTTTTAATCTGCTGACAATTCTAAAATATCTGAGAAAAAAAAACCTGTAATTCTCCAGCAACTTAAAGACAGTCATACTAGTTCAAGTTAGGACAATATTCTCACTAAATGTATTCTTAAATTTACAGTAAATAGGAAAACACGGCCGAAGGACTTTGTCTTTTCCATCTAAGCCACTGATAACAGCTTTGCCAATAAAAAAATGTTTCACAAATCATATCATTAGTGAAAGTTAAGACAAAAACATTAACATTAGTCAACACACGCATACATAAAACAATCTAAGAAGCTTACAGAATTCATAATTAGTAAGTATAATATTTCTTACAGCAGTACATCTCATGAGCAATACTTCTCTTTTAAACTCATGGAAAGCAAGGTTTTAAGCTTCTGAGAACACAACAGGAGTTGGTTTCATTGCCAAGTAGAAACTGAACACAGTTTCTCTTTTAATCACTTATTTACTCAAAAGAATAATTATTTGTCACCAAATTTTGCTCAGTTTCTAAGTAGATTCTTACACGCATTTTCCTTACAATTGAGCTGATTTTTCAAGAGTAAATTTCTTGGAGTCTGCAGATTTTCATCTGCACAGTCATAAGACATGCAGTTCAGACACCCTTTCTATTGAATTTTGATGAAAAACAAAACATTTTTATGTTCAGACTTGAACTAAACTGTCTCTACAATGCAGTTTTACTAAAAATTGTCTGAATTTTAGAGAACAATGTTATTCTTGATTAACATACACAGCTGTCAGATTAGGCTGGTTTCCTAACGTCAGCCTCCTCCGTGGTAAGATAAGGCAACAGAGCCATTTTCAGAGTGCACTGTGCATTTAAAGGGAGTAGAAGGATATTTGAGAAGCAGAAAACCCTAAGTGTTGAAGCAATGTAAGGACATCAAAGGGTTTAACACCAATTTCTTCAGCAGCTCCAGGAATGCTCTGATATTTATAGGGCGGAGTTGTAATCACTGTCCGTTGACTTAAGAGCATTACCTGACCTATGGCGGGTATTTGTTTTGTCAGATCCTCCATCCATCATGACTAATCCTCTCTGTCCTTCAAGTGGTTGACAGAGTTTTACAGTATCAGGTGTCACTGTTCACTATATTCATCTGCTTGTATTTCCCTGACCAGACTCAGATTCCCTTGGGAAAGAAAGTCTTATTCATTTTGTATTTTCAGTGCCTAACAGTTCCATAAATGTTTGAATAAGAGAACACACTGATACAAACAAAAATAGGGTGTATATGAAAGAGAAAGAGCATCTACACACCTAACATATACACCTAGGTACCCCTAACATAACAATATGTACAAATATATTTATAACAGAACTTGCTGATTCAGATGTGGCTGAGACCTTAAGATAGTATCTGCCAACAACCTTCTATGATAGACTACCTTAACAAAGCATTCAAAGCAAAAATCATAATTTTCTCATCATGTCCACTTACAGCCACAGAACAGCACAAGAAGATATAAAGTAAGGAGAAGTTTGGAGAGAGTTGTAAGGGTTTTCAATTCATATCCCAACACTAGGGGAAGGGTAAGAGGGGCTTTTTGCTTGTCACTTGTGTGTTTGTGTGTGTATGTGTGTTTTGCAACAATACAGTCACAACTGGAAGCCACTATACTTGGTGAAATAAGCCAGTCCCAAAAAGACAGATATCGTATGTTTTCCCTCATCTGAGGTAACTAATGAGAGTACCTGAAATGTAATGTATTGGAGTGAAACTGACATTTTGAGAATCAACTGTTTATAGCCAGCCCTTGTCTCTTCCATTGAGGAACAATGTTTTGTTTTCTTTTCTTTCTCTTCATAATATTTGTTGAACTCTTTTACTTGGAGGAGGGTTAACTGTACAATCATTAAGTATAATGAAAATAGATTATTGTAAAAATTAAAAATGGGAATCCGAGGGGGATGGGAGAAGGCTTGGAGCTGGGCAGGAGGGAGAGAAGGGGGAAAGAACCACTACATCACTAAATCTGTGTATATGAAACTTGTGTAACTTAAATAAAACTTTAAAATACTCTTAAAACCATATATAGAAAAGAGAACCACTACCAACCTACTTAAAATCTTGTAAATAAGAAAACTTTTTTTCTTTTTGGATTCTATTAAATATAATTCATATTTAATTAAAATTTCTTTAATTTGCCCGCGCCGCGGCTCACTAGGCTAATCCTCCGCCTTGCGGCGCCAGCACATCGGGTTCTAGTCCCAGTCGGGGCGCCGGATTCTGTCCCGGTTGCCCCTCTTCCAGGCCAGCTCTCTGCTGTGGCCAGGGAGTACAGTGGAGGATGGCCCAAGTGCTTGGGCCCTGCACCCCATGGGAGACCAGGAAAAGCACCTGGCTCCTGGCTCCTGGCTCCTGGCTCCTGCCATCGGATCAGCGCGGTGCGCCAGCCGCAGCGCAACGGCCACGGCGGCCATTGGAGGGTGAACCAACGGCAAAGGAAGACCTTTCTCTCTGTCTCTCTCTCTCACTGTCCACTCTGCCTGTCAAAAAAATAAAATAAATAAATAAATAAATAAAAATTTCTTTAATTTGACATCTCCAGAATTAAAAAAAAAATCCATCTATCATATGTTAAACTTCAAGAATTTGGGGTTTTTAAGTTCTGGAATCACCAACTTTATGTATTTTAAATGCTTTGTGTTTATTTTTCATTAAGTAATAACAATGTATCAATGAGGAGAAAACAAGAACAGGATAAGCAGGGGGGCCAGCGATGTGGCATAGTGGGTAAAGCTGCCTCCTGCAGTGCCGGCATCCCATATGGGTGCTGGTTTGAGTCCCAGCTCTCTACTTTTGATCCAGCTCTCTGCTGTGGCCTGGGACAGCAGAAGATGGCCCAAGTCCTTGCACCCATATGAGAGCTCCTGGCATCAGAATGGCACAGCTCAGGCCACTGCAGTCAATTTGGGAGTGAACCAGTGGATAGAAGACCTCCCTCCCTCCCTCCCTCCCTCCCTCCCTCCCTCTCTCTCTCTCTGCCTCTCCTTCTCTCTCTGTGTAACTCTGACTTTCAAATAAATGAATAAATCTTAAAAAAAAAAAAAAAAGAACAGGGTAAGCAGCTAGGAAAAAAAAATTGCGCGCGGAATCTAGGAGTTTAGTTACTTAACAAATGATTTAGCCTGAATATTTTTCCACAAATTCTTTTCTTAATGAGCACTCTATAATGATCCAAAGCCATCACTTATTAAAGATTAAGAAGAACAGAGAAAGGTACAGAACTTCCACTTTGACCATGGCCTTGTCTAAAAATTATCAGAGTCGGTGAACTCAGGGGGCTTCCATAGCCTTGGCAGCTCATGACAAGAGCCTAGGGTGATTACTGATGCCATAAACAAGAGTGTCAATTTGTTAAGTCAACAACAGGAGTCACTGTGCACTTACTCCTCATGTAGGATCTCTGTCCTTAGTGTGCTGTACATTGAGATTTAATGCTATAACTAGTACTCAAACAGTATTTTTCACTTTATGTTTCTGTGTGGGAGCAAACTGTTGAAATCTTTACTTAATGTATGCTAAACTGATCTTCTGTATATAAAGAGAATCGAAAATGAATCTTGATGTGAATGGAAGGGGAGAGGGAGTGGGAAAGGGGAGGGTTGTGGGTGGGAGGGATGTTATGGGGGGGAAGCCATTGTAATGCATAAGCTGTACTTTGGAAATTTATATTCATTAAATAAAAGTTTAAAAAAAAAGATTAAGAAGAACAAAGTTTTGATTACAGAATTCCTCGGTCCCCTTAGAAACTTAAATTTTAATTAAATTGTTATTTGTAAATAAATGTTATTAATAAAAAAGGACATATGTATATTCTAGGGATGATCATGGCAATACTTCGGAAACCTACCGCAGAAGCTTATAAAGCACAAGAGTAGTGTATATGGAGAGGACTACTGTGTATGCATGTACATACATGTATGCGTGCACACACAACACACACAGCCATAGAATATCACTGCAAACATGCTGTCTTATTTTGTAAATTTATTTAAAGAGAATATATTTATTTCATATTTACAGTTTTAAGCAGATAATTATACTTCCTGCCTTCCCATTCTCCTCTTTTAATTTTTGTTCTAACATAATTTCAGTTTACTTCGTAGTCACAGGCTTAATTCTCTGCTA